>NC_064304.1:15357120-15427434 GCF_023373825.1 Bactrocera dorsalis | reverse complement strand
CGCAGGCATCCTAAAGGATGACTACTTCCCTTAGACCAATGAACTGAACTCCATCTATTGACTAATTAACCCATTCAGAGTGGAGACAGATCTTTAACTAAAATTACTAATTTATACACACACCAGCAATAGTGAGCCATCAGGTATAAGGATCTTATCACTTAATCGAATTGTAGTTAACACTTAACATTTAAGATTTGGTCAAATAATCTATGTATAGCGAATATAACGTTCTCTAACTCTCTGTCTATAAAGACTAAGTTGTATTTTGAATTGATTCAGTACAATAGAATTTATCCAGGACACATACCAGCGGTACTTACGATATTTTCATTGATATAAATATAATTTAAAGTACATTATTTTTACTAGTTCAGGAGACCACACAAATTCCCATAGCAGTAGTCGAAACTTGTTACGTTAAAAGCTATAGTCCGCATTTTTCTTTATAGAGTGCTCGTATACAATATTACCTGATTTAACTCACTCTGTATGAACATGAAAGAATGAGTTATAATTGTAGGACAACTAAATTCTAAACCTGTCCTATTGACAACAGCATTGTATACCATATGAAAAAGATGTTTGAATACACAGAGTTTCACTTTAAAGTAACAATATGGTATAAAGAAATATTAATTAAAGACGAAAACAAATGAGAAAAGTAAGAAATACTTGTACATAAGAGCCTTTCATATTTCGGGATTAGATAATAAAAGCAAATATTAGTCGTCTAAAATCGCTTTATTTTTTTTCGCTAGTTCTTGATGGCGCTTCATCGTCAAAACTTAAGCTAACTTCATCGATGCAGTGTTGCTGCGTTAATTCACGTCGAAAGTTAGAAAGCATAATGGTGTGAAAATGTTCAATACTTACGATTTATTTTGATATGAACATTTATAATTCCTCCTCCAAACTCCTCTATTTATACCTTAATTTATATTTGCTATAGCATCTTCAATAATCTATGACCCAAATGCAATAAAAATTCAGAAATATGTTAACTTGTTTGCGAAAGTAATCGCTAATAGACTCTTTTATTTACTCCGCAACTTCTGGCCCACTCCGCTTACGCGCGAATGAGACTTATGACAGCCGTCTAACTGCCAGTCGTGTAAGGCTGAGCCGAACGGCAACAAAACGGATTCCATTCAAATTAATATTGCAAACGCAATCTCTAGTTTGCTTCCAGGCGCGCGCTTACTCTTTCCACAAATAAACTGTCTTGCCATCGTCTGCCGACGGCGTTCATTTACAGTTCGTCAACTATGAGTGACCGCGCGAGCGGCGCATCATCGAGGAAATGATATTGCGGTTTGGCAAAAGTTGTGTGTCCTTTTTTGGCACAAAACGGACGTTTTGCGGGGCTGATGTTGCCACAAAAGGAAGTTGCAACATTTATTGCTATATTTCGCGTGTTTGGCCTGCTTGCAACACTACAGCCGATGCAAGTGTTTGGTGATTGCATGTGTAACAAAGGTCGATCCGCTCGAAGCGACGCTGCCAGTACTGAGCGACGTACTCAAGACGCGCTGCAAGCAGTGTCTGTTGCTAACGGCATTGCGAAACTTATTTGTGGTTCATTATGCACTGTTGCAAGATTAGAAGTATTCGCGTTGAAGCCGTAACTGTTATTGTGCCAGCGAAGGTTCGTCATCTCAACCAATCGTGGCGCAAAGACGCATTGTGACAGAGTTAGAGCACAGTGACTGCTCGGACGGAGCGCGAAACTCGAAATATATAGAGTGCTTGTTGCAGTTTTTGTTGCGCTTGTTAGCTATTTTGCGTTTATTGTTACGTATATTCAATGCCAGCGCTTGTTAGTGGTTGGCTAGGTCGCGGCAAGACGTTTGCTTGGCGGCATGTTAATGTGACCGCAAGCAACCAACCGTCCATCGAGCTCACTAAATTCCTAGCTGCCTAGTCGAGTTGCCAAGTTGATTGATATTAAAGTGGTTACCGTGTTGTTTTTTCTCGCTTTCTATTCAAATTGTCATCATTGCTGTTGGCGGCGTCTGTGTCTTCCGTACAAGTTCGGTTAGTGCCACAAGCTTTCTTTCCTATTTCATGCGCGCCAGTCTGTTACTGAATATTCATGAACGAAGTACGCAGAGAAATAAATTACTTGCTTCACAATACAAAGTATTGCCGGCAGCTTTCGCAAAGCCGCAAGTACAAAACCGCCAATGCTTAGCCGAGGCAGTAATATTGAAATTTCTCCGTACACATTTTTTCGCTTGCCGCGCAGCCTTTTTTCTTAGCAAACCCACATCGCTTCTCATTTTTATTGCATTCTCACTTGAGTCGCAGGCTTCGACGTTGGTATTTGCGGCGACAGCGGCGGCGGTGGCGCGTGCTTTAAATTCATCGGCATGCAGACGCGGCGCTCGAGAGAGTGTGCATACCAATAACTGCCAGCGCGCGGACATTCGAAGACAGCAAATTTTATTTTAATTACTCCCCACGCCTTCCCCACTTCATTTTGTGTCAGTTAGAAATTCATATAAATGTCAGAAAAGTTGGCGCTCAAAGCCGGCGCTTCAGTACAAGTACAAGCGGTGCGGGACGGCGCGGAAGTTGAGGGTAGTTGCGTCGATTAATTCGGAGTGTAGCTGAACTGAGCGCATGCCAGCGCCTCAACTTTGTTAGCGCGCTAATGCTTGCTGCATATTCAAGGCTGCTGTTTCTAATGCTCGTTATTGAGTACAACAACTACTGCAAGCAGCTGTGCGCTGCCAACTCAGCTCCTTCAATATACCACTCGCGCCGAGTTGAGCGTCCTTAACGCACTTGACGCTTTCGCTGTTTGTTGCACAGTCTTCAGTCAGCGACCTCGACGCTCGGTGCCCGGCTTAGCGGCTCTTCCGCTTCTTAGCAGCTGCCCTCCGGCAATGAGTGTCTGCAGCCGCAAAGTGTTTGGAGTTTATACGCTGCCAGCTGCCAGCTGCTCGCCGGCTGGGGTTTCCTAACAGCTTTACATCGAAATGACCGCATAAAAATAAAAAGCAATTAGTAAAATTAATTGCTCAAGTTTCGCTTTGAAATATTCAAACTGCCGGATTAATTTACTGCAGTGCCGGCACAAAGCCGCACATACACACCACCAGCCAATGGCTTAGCAAGTTGGCAAGTGCGGACGACAATGCGGTTGTGGCATTTTGTGGTTTTATATGCGCGCTTTTGATGCGAGAAATATTTTCACGTCTTTGGTGCGTCGCTTCCTTTTTCATTCACGACTTCTATAAATTCTTCAGATGCCCACTTTACTTAGTGAGAAAAGTGTGTGACACAAAAGGAGGAAAAGAGTGCAACAGTCGTACGCTTGGTGTGTGTGTGTAATGGTTGCGAAAGCTTCTGGTTGTTGGCGAAAGTTTGTTGGAAATTTAATCAAGATGTCGAGTTGATGCTTTGAAATCTTTGATAAGCAGATCCATTTCATTGAGTGGCAGTTAAATCCTTGCTGATATTTGACAAGGAAATTCAGTTTTAAATCTGGTTAGTTGTCTGTGTGGTCCTTTGTCTTTTTGCGTAAAAAAGTGAGTGCTTTTGCGAAAGCTTCACAAAGCTGTGCAAAGTTTTGCTAAAGCGAAAACTGCAAACAGCAGCTGTTTTTATTGACTGCGCTTTACGAGGTTATTAAGAGCTCGCCCAGAGGTTCAATGGCCAATTATGGAAACGGAGGACAAATGTGTCACTAATTGTCTTCAAATGAAGCCGTGAATTGAAAAGCTTTAGTGTTTATATAAGACTCAAACTCTCTACGCAAAAATGGTATAGATAGAGAAGAAATACAAGACTGCTTCCGGCTAGCAAAGAGTATTTATTGGGTGAGAAGAATTATAGAAACATCAATTTCGATTTCCTTTGCTTCCTTGTTCCTAAAGGGTGATCCATTTCGAGGCTTCTTACTTTTTTTAAGAAACAACATAGAAGCTTCGAATTTAATAGGGAACGTTTATTTTCATTCGAAAGAACATTATTCTGTGGCATCTATTTTTTGAAGATCATCTCCTCCAAATGTTGTCCGTGGCTACGTCTCAGATGGTTCATTCGTCGGGCCCAATTTTCGATGACTCGTTCAAGCATTTCGACTGGTAACTGGCGAATGACACGCGTGATGTTTTGCTCCAAAGCCTTACTCGAAGCGGGATTGTCCGCATAGACTTTAGACTTTACATATCCTCATAGGAAAAAGTCTAACGGTGTGATATCACACGGCCCAAAACGTGAAATTATCTGCTCGCCAAGGTGAATCCATTGATTGATGCGATGTGTAGCAAGTGGCGCCGTTGGACCTCATCGCTGAACCAAATTTGGCTCGAAAACGTTGATTCTTATTGGAACCTTTCAAGAGCTGGGAAAGGTCGAGTGGCTTCAGTTGAACAAGCTATATTATTTACGCTTTCATTTAAGAACTCGACGTAAATTGCTCAAAGTCGTTCCATGGCTCAGTTCGATTTGCTGCGAACGGTGCTAAATCCACTCACCACGGTCTTCGTGTGCACTCTCAACTACGGCTGCTATACTTTCGTCACTGCGTGCTGGACGTGGTCTATTCGGTCGAATATTATCCAAAAATGAATGTTGGGCCTCAACATGGATCAAGGAGGTTAGTTGACCACATTCGTTACAGAAAGTGAGCTTTCGTAATAAAATTGAACGATTTGTAACGATTAACTTTATTTGATTTTACTGACCGTAGAAAATGTCGTGTCGAAAAATGAACTGATGTCAAATAGGCTGAAGCTGAAATGCAGGGAAGGCACAATCGAAGACAACTGCTGGCAATTATAGTGCTTATATTACTACTTACATATGCTCTCTCTATCGTTCTTAATCGGCCTTGTGTGTTCTAAAGTCAAGTTCATAAGTTCACGAGCACTTTGCTCGAGTAAAATTATACTTTATCACCTTTTTTACCAACTTTTTCTTCCCACCAACGAGTTGACCCATATTTTTACGCAAGCCGAGTCAATATTTGCAGTTTAATACCTTGTTTTCCAACTCCGAAGAGATTTAATGTGACACGCTTGTAATGCAGTCTCTCTCTCTCTCTCATATATATACTAGAATTTCCTACCGTTACGGTACTTCATGGGCATGTGTGTACATAAATCAAAGCTCATTTTGCACTCGCACTCACGACTTCTCGAGATGTCAGAAAAGTTTTCGATAAGCACGGTTGGGGCAGCAACCCACAAACTGGCAGCGAAAAACTTAAAATTTACTGCATGCTTCTTGAGAAATTTGCAGCGACTGGGCGGCAGAGAGCGTTGTGCTGGAGTGAAGTTAAACTATGAACGCAGGCATATGTAAATGCATGTGTGTGTGGGGGCGCTGTGCTCATGGGCCGACGAGGCCACTGTCACTGTCAAATGTTCAAGCGCGCATACGCTCCGCTTCTTGGCAATATTGGAAATTCCAGCATTTCACTATCACGATGCTACACAAAGCAGACAAACAAGCAAGCCAGCAGACAGCAAAAAGTTTGCAATTTTTTCGTCAGCTCACAGCGAAGCAACTACTTTGCATATCAGAGGCGCGCTCATCAACCAACAACAACGGGCTGTGTTATGCGGTGAACTTTTTTCTTGTTCTTGCGGCTCAACCGCGCTGCTGCGCCGTCTAACTGAGCGACATTGCCGCTTGGGGAATGTCTATATGCGCCAGCATGTGTATGGGTGCGGGTGAATCCCCCCACATGTTATCGCTTCGCTGCGGTTTTGTTTGAAATTCGGAGCCTTTCATATGCGCTGCGCTCGACATGTACATATGTGTGTGTGTGTGGCTGAGGCGTAGCGTGCAAGTGGGTATTACGAGTGCTTAACCGCCAAACTGCCAGTCGAAGCAAATTCGCGCATTTGTTTGCTTATCTCAAGTGGATTGCTTTTTCCTAACTGCCAACAATCTGCGCGCCGACTTACCGTACTAACAGGCAGGCGAACTACACTTGAAGTTCATAGCAGCTACAACAACAACAAGCTCAGCAACTGAAAGAGTTGTAGGCGTCGCGTTTGTTCGTGCGCCTCGAAATCGCAGGCTCGACTTTATTCTTAGCGCTGTGCTTGAGTTTGCTTTTTCTTTGTTGTTGTTGTTTGCTGTAGCTCCCTTTGCGGTTGATCCCGAAGTGACATGTTGGCGTTGGGACGCGCTGCGCTTGTAGGCTGTGAACTGTCGCGTCACTTGAGGGCTCAAGTTCAGTTCAAGTGTACTTAACCAACACACACAAGCAGCACTCACAAGTGTAGTAGTGTTAGTGTTCACATGTGTGAAGCACATGTGTTTGGTTGCCCTTGATATGTTGCTAAACACTAATCGTTGAGTTGCCGAGTGGCAACAAAATGAAAAAACAGAAACGCTAAACGTCTAAAATGGAAACTGCACACAAACACTTAAAGAGCGCGGGGAGGCGTGTCACAATAAAAAATTCACTGAGCATACAAAAGCTCAAGCTCATTGGTCTTGCTCTCTCCTCTACTCACACTTGTTGGCAAATCTTGGTTGGCTTTCCATTTTGGTTCCACCTAGAGTGTCGTTCACTTGTTTTTGGCACATTACCTTGTCGTACCTGAGTTCGAAAGTTCTGGGAAATTTGTTAATCAAAACTTTTTACTCTTTGTTTTTTGTTTTGTTTTTAATGTTGTTGTTGTTGTTGTGTCGGTAGAGCACATTCCTGAAGTAATTTCTTGGAATGCTGGCGAGTTGAGAATCAGTAGCTGGATAAAAATGCGGGTCTGTTTCGGTTACTAAGACCCGACTTCCGTGGGAACGGTACTATTTTTAAGCAACCGGGAATATCTTTCTTTAATAGGAAGTCTCATATCATGGTATGAGTTTGGACCCCTGTTTGCACGGTGGTTTAAATTAAACTTTTAATAGTAAAACATTTTAAAATTTTCGATTGAAAACTTCTATCACTGTTGTGGAAAGGTCCGATTTAGGCAAGGTGTGTTATGAGGTTTCATAAAACCATCAGGTGGTTGTACCATCATCCGATATATTGAACTCAATCATTTCACGTATGTTCTCTGAAATTCAGAGAATGTTTCGATATCCTAAATGAGCCGAACATTTTTGTAAGAGTTCCACTCTCACGCTGAAATTTTTAGAGTCTTCAATTAAGTTTTTTTCTTGATAATATTTTCCGGTTCTGGTAATCTTCGAGCATATATATAAATGTGTCTTTAGAAAAAGTTATCCAGGGAACATCTGTGTCCCATAAAATTGTTGTCGAAATCGGGCGCAAATATTGGTCACCGCTTTAGCTCCCGAAATACTATAGTTGGTCTTACTGCTCTGTTTCTTCCTCATTTCTGAGTGTTCGCTTCACGGATTATCGTCACAATCTTCAGCTGCAACCGCGTCAGCAGTCTTTCATCAATGAGCAGTCAGCTGCCATCTACTATCCCTCATTCACCATTCGTCAGCAGCTTCGCGTTTTCATTACTGTCCGCGAATATCCGCCGCAGCCGCTGCTTCCACACTCATTCGTACGACGCATCCACTCTGCGCGGGACTGCATCATTTTCTACGGCTGTCAATAATAATATTGCTTCGCGTTATTTCCGCTTTTTTATTGTTCACTACTTTTTTTTGTTGCTCTTACCACTTTTCCGTTTCCTATCTCCTTTCCTTCTGAACTACTGCAGCGCGTGCTTTTTGCTGTTCATTTGTCAGGTGTTGCCTGCCTGTTGAGGCGTCAGTCTTTCGAGAATATGGAAAACTTAGTCGCTCTTAGCGGGTAGCGGTGTGGGTTGGTGGTTTATTTATTGGAAAATTCGATTTCCGTTTTCCTTACGTGACGTGGTTTGCGTCACACTTTAGCATCAGCTCCACAACCGTCAGCACTGCAGTGTGTGCGGGCGAACGTGTTTTGATGGCTACGAGTTTAATCATATGTCAGTCAGTTGGATGGACATATAGAAAGCGAAAAGTGGAGGAGAGAGAACGTAGATGTGTATGGATATGGCAAAGTAATTGAAGGTGTTTACATGTCCTTGAATATATGGTTATGATTGCTATCTGTGGCATATATAAGCTTTCATCAGCACACGTACTCTGTGATAGCTTAATTTATTTAAGGGACTTAAGGGTTAATATGTACTTCTGAATTTCGAAAATTCTTTTTTTTTTGCGTAAATATTGAATAACATATATTTTCGGAGACTATTTGCAAATCTCAGAACATTTGAAGTTGTTTTGTAAGAAGTTTTTTAATCAGCTCTCTAAACTTTAAAAACTTTAAATGTATTCTTCTCGAAACATCTCAAAATTGGTAAAGAAAATTTGTTCAACACTGCCAGACTGCTTGATTTGAAGTTATCAACGACTTTCTTAGATATACATATTTGTTAAATAATAATCGAGGATTTGGAATAAGATTTTCAATTTTAGCAAAAAAATCTTCCCTAACCTCAGACACTTTTCTTCAGAGGTCCTTCTATTGATCGGTAGGGTAAGCAAGTGGATATAATTCCTTAACAAAGTGTTTTTACAGTCTGAAAATATATTTGAGGGGCTTAACATCTCCACAACGAAACTACTTTATCAACGAGAACTTTTCTGTGTTAACTCCGCTAAGGTAATTCACCGTTTCGATAAGTGTATCCACCGAAGAGTTTCCTTGCTTTATACCACAACCATCGTCAACTGTTTTTCTTCTGCTTCTGTAAAAACTTGTATCTTCACTGAACTCTGAAAATATAGCATATTTACAGGGCCTAGAAATAGATGGCTGGTATGTTAGCTACGCGCAAGGTTGTAAACATCTAAACTGTTCAGCAATCAGCAGGAATACACTGTCCAAAATTAGACATAAGGCGACCTTTTAAGCTGCCGGACCACTGCAGTACATTTCAATCTGAGATCTTTGCTATTGCGAAAGCCGTTGGCCCCTGTAGGCAATTCCAGAGTCAACATCTACATAGACAGGCAAGCAGCATTAAAGGGAGTAACCTAGTACCGTATATCGGCCAGAAGTGTCTTGCGATGCAGGGAAGCAGAGGAAGGTGTTGTCAGAAGCTCGCAACTTCATTTCTACTGGGTGCCAAGCTAGAAATACATCGAGGTCAATGAAATAGTGAACGAGATTGCGAAGAATGGTGTACGACTAACATGCGAAAACCTGATCAACATTGGGATCCCATGCAATGTCTATACGACGATCTCGACAGAAGCATGGCAAAGCAAATCAGAACCTGATGGAAAGAACTAGGGGTGCGAGACTGTAGGGATATGATGAGAATACTAACTGATCACAGTCCATAACTGATCTGTCATATCGAAAAGACTGCTGGAAATGCCTAAACAAGGGAACCAGGGAACCATTGGAGCATCTCTTGTCCACTTGTCCCTCATTGACAAAATTACGCTGCAAGAATCTGGATCCCCACAGTACGATACACTGGAGAAGATATCGCTGCTGAGGTCGCAGAGTCTGTTAAGACTCGCGTCAAGCGCAGGCATACTAAACGATGACTACTTCTCTTGGACCTAGAAACTGAACTCCATTTGGCATCGCAAAGGACTAAAATTTGGTCTACAAGATTATTTTAACCTAACCTCCGGGGCTCTCATAACCCTTGGTATTAATGACTTTTAGTCTACACTTAGTTCTTTAAATACTCCACTCTCTTACTAACTTTCAAGTTTTTTAGTTTATTTTTTCTATAGAGCTCTTTTTATATATTTTTTTTTAAATTTAATATGATGAAACAAGTTGATTATGCCAACACTTTGCCACATTATAAATATACATTTAGTATCACTAATTTACAATTAGAATTCTCGACGGAAAGTACACACATATGCACATAATTTGCCAGTCAGCTACTTCAGCATCTAGTCGACAAGCTAATTAGGTAGCTGGCATATATCAATTAGTGGCTTGGGCGTTTCACACAAGCACCATTTATTCGTTCACAAGCATTCACTTAGCAAAAACAAATTCACGCCCACGTGCAACACACCTTAAAGCCTTATAGATGACCCAGCGAACAAAAGTGAGCGCGCAATGCCATGACAATACTTGGCAGTGTAAGGCTGGATACCTAGTGTTGTCAGGAGCAATGAATTGGATATACTTAGGTAAATAATGAAGATCAGTTTCAATTTTTAATCCACTGAAAAAGGTGTGTCAACGTTTCTTGTTTGTCTTATTTTTGGAGGAGTCCCAATAATTGCTTGATTTACGCTATTCGTAGCCTAAGCTTTGCTGATATTCCTTTGATTTATATTGATTTTTCTTGTCTGAAAAACTATTTCCGTTAAAATAAATTTTAATTTTTTCGATATTCAATGAAATTCTTATCGTAAACTTTGCATAGTAATAATTTTTCTTCTTGAAAATTTGTTGGCAAAGTTCAAACGAGCAATTATTCATTATATAATAATTTTCCAGTTATATAACAGGATGCTGCCACTTCAGCGCTTATTACCGCAGCAAGAGCGCCCAAATTTTTGTTTGGAATTTCGACCCAAAATTCTGGCACTCAGATATTAATTAACCTCTACATCAATTCATTACTGGGAGCCCGCTGGAAAGTGTTACGTAACAATGTTTATATGTGTATGTGTGTGTGTGTGTGAGAACACTCATGGGGCACCTTAGTGTTGCTATGTGTTTGTGTCGGTCTGTCGCCGCATTTGCGTTAAGCTTATTAAAAGCTTTAAACTAAGTAATTATCTTTCGGTTTTCGCATGCAGGTTGAACATGCTCACACACACTCATACACACCCACACAGGCACGAACACACACACACACACTTGGGCTCCTCACTCAACCAAAACACACAATTAACACACGAAAAAGGACACAGACGATGAACAAATGATGAGAATGCTGATGCACTGCTGTACGGTGGTAGCAACAACAACAACAATAGCGTTCTGCCAACGAAAATAAATTTGAGCCATTGAACTGTGAAATTATTAGCAACATGTGACGCTCACCTCAAATTAACCGCTCACATTTCGCTTCATTATTGTCCATCTATGAGTTATACCTGTTGTTGTTGCTGTTGGTGGTATGTTTATGTGGCATGCGAAAGACGTGTGAGTGTAAGTTAATCACGTGTGCATGAGCGTGTGCGTGTGTTTTGCTTTCTCTTCCATTAAATTTAACTTGAGTTGCGCTACACTTTTCCTTCGCCGACAAATCGGTTATTAGCAGACTTTCCCACAAAATTGTCTGTCTGCCAGCCTGTCTAATCGTCTGTCTGTGTGACTGCTCTAATTTCGTGTTTGGCTGCGAAATGTGGCCTCAAGCCAAATCAGCTCACTTTGGACTCAAACAGAAAAGAAAGAAAAAATGAAAAATAAGCGAAATTTGTCTTGTGCAAGCGCCACAAACGCTCATACCCACTCATGCATTGATATACACACACACACATGCATATGCAGTGTAAAAATAATGTGTGTGCGCAAGTACTAAGTACGCGCCGCCAGCAGTGCAGAAGCGCGCCAGGAAAGTTCGTTGCCATTTTCTGTAGCAAATTTCAAATGTATTGAGTCGAAAATATTTTTCGTCCCCACTCGCCCTCTTTTTGCACGTTCCATAGCTATATGGTACATTTCTTACTTTCAGCTTGCTTTAGTGTTTTATGGAAAATATTGGACGAGTTTATTGGCTTCAATTTTACGCTCACTTCTCCGCAGTCTCTTCGTTTTTTCGTACTCATATTTCCATCATATATTTTTGAAGCGCCAAGTTTTGCGCCAAAGTTGTTGATAGGCATCAAAAATATGTATGAAATTTTACTTATGAAATATTTTACATATATTTTTATATAATTTTCAAGTCAAATAATATTTCGTATCTAAAAATTAATTTCGATTAATTGTTTTACTGTTATGTTAGCTTCTTGTTTATAAGGGTACTATAGACCACTTTCTGGGGTAAGCTGAAGTTAATTCGTTGGGTTTTGTATAATAATGTGAGTTCAATATCTTTAAATACCCTATTAATACAGGTAAAGTGAATTCTGAGTTGATGATACAATGAAAGCATTGTAAGGAATGTTTTGAGAGACCTTTCTAACGAGAATGAACGAAGTTGGCTGTGAATTGGCTTGTACAGAATTAGATTCAGGCTGAAAAGTCCAGAGCTCCTGAGAATAGCTTGCTCACTAAAGAACAATGTAAGAAAATGTTCATATATCGTCATCATTTGAGAACGTGTGCTCAATACATCTTATGGATCGCGCACAAACATTTGTATAAGACTTAATTTTTATAGAAAGTATATTTCGGTGAAATTATATTATTTCCGAAACCGTCTTCGATAAACAAAATAATGCGCTCGCTCAACCATACTCTAAAGATTCGGTTACTTATGGCTTTTAGCAGTCACTGGAACTCAATAATTTGCACGAATTACCTTACTATTAGGTTATAAAAGTCGGAAGAAACCGACAACTATAAAGAAATTGATTGATTCAAAGACTTGATTGAAAACTCCCTCTCTCCTCTTAACCGTTAACCTTATTATGTCATACATCGTGATAAGTTTCAGGTGATCTGCCTAAAAACACCAACAATATCAATAAGTAAAGATGAAGCTCACATTCATAAAATTTACAGAAAAAAAAAATGCCAAAAAAAATTAGTTTTCAAAATTTATCTAACAGCCACTAACCATTCTAAAATGTTTTCCCTTCGTCTCGGTGATGTGAAATCAAAATCTACGCACCCACACAAGTCTGGATTCTGGGGAGGATTAAAATTTCTCCACTACTAAGAGAGACAAAACCAAAAGTTGGCACTGAAATGAGCCAAAGCTGGCGTTGTTGCCACAGAACACCAAAGAGTGACATTCACAAAAGGCGCACAATTAAGTGAGCAAGTGGACAGGCACTTCAGAACACAAACACACATACAGGTATGAGCAGCTCAACTGCTCGAGTGCCGACAGTTGTTGTTGCTACGCATGTGACTTTCTAGCTGGTTTACTTGTGGTTCTAATAAAATGTCTGGCCAAAAAATACGCACATGTGTGCGCTCAAGCCGTTGGCCAACCGGCGACGCCTGGCACAATGCTAGCAGGTCCTTGTGGAAACCTGTCGCCGTGTGTGGTCATTCAGTTGCACAGCACTTGAAATGACTGAAGAATGGTAGAAAGCAAATATTTTCCAATTTCTTTATACAAAACAGGCATCCTTTTGTCCCTCTGCACAACAATTTCACTTGTCTCCTCGCTCTCGCTCGCCCTGTCCGTTGCAAGATGTACACATGTGGGTGTGTGGTGATATAATTTCGTCTGGTTTTGTGTTGCACATAAAGCTCTGGCAATCGCAGTCAGCCGACCTAAGCACTTGTGAAAATAAATTTGTCTTAAGCTTTGAAAGCGTGAAAATAAGTGTAAAATACGTTTATACAATATCTCACAGTTCTATGTATATATTTATATGTGCGTATGTGTTTGTATGTGCTTGCAAACCATTTTCTTGCTACTTGCAACACTGTACGGCGGCGACATTTTATATATGCCATCTGTAGATGGATTTAGTAGCGCATTTTTTGTGAGTGTGGGTGCGTGTTGCTGGGGCATATAGTATATAATCGTATGACATACATATATACATGTTTATGCCATTAAATACCGTTATTAGCAACGAGCACTTGATGTCGCACAAAAAGTTGTCTAGCGTCGAGTATGCGGAGCGAATGCCTGCAGGTCGTCTTCATTATTCTGCACTCAGTGCGTCTGCTGGTGTGCGCCATGTGTGTTGTCCAGCGCTGAAAAGTTTGCACAAAAGCCGTTCAAGTGCAGGCATCGTATTGCCTTTGTTGCTTTCTTTGCCGTTTTCTATTTTTATACTTTTTAATCCGCAGTCGGTTTCAACTTGAAATAAATCAGTTTCATGTTTGGAGAATTGAATTGACAAGCGATTTACATTCTTTCTCTATCGGGATAAGCTTCTGCTAACAGCTGACCTTGTTCGCAACTATGTGAGGAGTGTGCGGGAAACTGGAAGTGCGTTGAATTGTCCGAAAAGTTTTTCTATTTTAATTTGCAGGAATGCTCATACAAGCGTTTTGATTTAAGACTGTATAATGTTTTCAATATCTTAAAGTTGAATGAGAAAAAATTAAGTAAAAAATGAGATTTCTGAGTAAAACATAAATTTATATTTTTCCTTTAAAAATCTATTGGGCAGCACTGGTCATTCAGGAACTCTTGCGGCCTTGCAATAACGACAGAGTTATCATTCACGCTTGATATTCCCTAGTCTCTTGCTATTCCTTTTTCGATAAGAGTAATATAATGGAACTGATTTGCGTTTAAGCATATAAATTATTAAATATTTTTCTATTTATAATCACCTATTCGGCATACATTTAATGTGAGTTGTGTCAAAAATTTATAATTTCTTAAATTTCTACACTAAATTTGTATGCTCTCCACTCTTTAACGCATTGTTACCAGTTACATAACCAAAACTCGTTTCCCAGTTTAACTTAGTACGTAATTTTGTACTAAAGTACGACTGACCGCTTAACAACGGTGACACATTTAAATGCACCACCAATTTCCTAACGTGCCACATTTCGCCCCTCCGATGTGTCGTTGCTGCATGTTTATGCCGCTCAGCCACTCACCGGACCAACGTTGCAGCATATTAAAGCAGCGGTGTCTTGCATGCAACCATATATACAACGCTTTAATATTAACATTGACATGCACACACATATACATAGAAATGCGTTGCGTGTATACACACACACATTCGTGACAGCAAAGTGAATAACAGAGCTACAAGCGCCGCAAGCTTACGTCTGGCAAACATTGAAGACCTCACTCAGCTCGGTAGTCTACCTCGACGTACACGCTTGGCGCAACGACATCTTTGCAATGTCATCAAAGCATCAAATACATTGCATACTTCACGGCGCATACTCATGTATCACGCATTTTCACTTTTTTCTTTGCGGTTTTTGATGCTTGCTCCCACCGAGCTGCTGCATGCAACAACATGTATACATGAATATGTACATACATGTATGTATGCGTGGCACATCAGCCAGGTGTTGTCATTTGCTCTGGTGGCAGTTGTATTGTCAAGTTTAATTTAAAATTAAAATGTGCTGACATTGGCAAAGACACTGAGCGGACGCTTTAGCTTTGTGTGGCGAGTATATGATGCAACACATACATGCGCGCTGCTGAAAAATTTAAGTTAATCTTTATTATAGAAGCAGCTGTAGCGCTCGAGCAACGCATTTTTCTGTTGCTACAACAACAACGCCCTCACTTGTCATCTCCATTTCTATGCGCCCCCTCGTGCTGCCGCCAGCGAGCATCCTCTTTAGCAGCTGCCACTGCCAAGCAAATCTCAACGCTCGCTCATGGCTATCCTACTGCACACACACATATACAACCGTACTCATAATCATGCTAACTGTATATTATCCGTTGTTCGGTTTGGTAAGTGCCATTGCCCGCAGGACGAGCGTTTGTGTGGCACGAGCAAATACACTCGAATGTTTTGAAGCGTTTATCTTTCGACAGGATAACGAAGAACCGTAAGAACGTAGTAATGAGTGAAGCATAGCGCAAAAAGTAAAGGTAGAAATGATGAATTTCACAGAGAAAACCCTCAACTTGTGGTATTTGTAGTTAGCTACTTTCTTCCATGGCGAATGTGTGCCACACAATGAACGGGACTACAGCGCACACGCCCCAGCACTCCCATCACCCCTTCCACATTGGCGTCCTTGACATGACAAGCGAGGATTAACTTATTTTCTACAATTGTGTGGAGATGTGTAGAACGGTGAACATGCAGAGCAGCTCGTTCAGTTGTTGGCGAGCAGGTGAGAGCGGGCAGTGTCATGCCAAACCTCTGCAATCAAAAGAAATTCGGTTAAAATGTATGCTCTATATGCATGTATGTGTGTGTCTGTATGCATATAATTTATGTGGTTGCATGTATATATGAGTGTATGTGTGTGGTGTAGTGCATGCGTTAGCGGAAGAGCGAAGTGTGGTGCAACCATGTTAGAGCAGATGATCAAATGATGTTGCTGATGATTTCTATGATATATGCGCACACATTCATGCATATACATTCACACATATACATCCGCAAAATATACACACACATACACACTCCTACTCACACATATTCATACATAAATCAAGCTGTTTGACGCCTTCATTCCGACATCAAGGTGGTCAGCTTACAACTAGAAGCGAGCTGCCGAGCTGCCAAGTTTATAGGATGAGCATATAGCGCTAGTTACGAGTAGCGAGCGCCGAGCAGCGAGCGGTTTGCGGTTTGACACAGGTGTTCTTCCTCGCAAATATGCATAAATTTAAGGATTTTCTACTAAGTCTCGTTTGCCATGGTTTTGCTCTTCTTAGCCGGGCATTAAAAGCATTTCCTTTCATTTCAATTTGGATTTGTTTGATGGCTGTGGCTTAAGGTAAACTAAAAACCTGAAAACAGAGAGAAACAGGTATTAAAACGGTTAAGGTTTAGATAACGATGAAACGGCAAAAAAAAAAATAACTAAATTTAACTGATTCTACTGTAAATATTCGGTATTTGCTTTAATTTGTTTTCGTTTAGAGTTTTAAAGATATTATATTAAAAAAAAAAACAAGAGAAACTTCCTGACTATTGTAGAGTGTTTCAAGCAGACGTAGCTGCCATTAAATTGGCGGTAGATTTACCATTCTGGAATGCAGCCTCTTTCAGAGATTAATAGCCCTAGTGGCTTGTTGTTGTAGTGACAGAAATCTGCGCAGTTGGCAGTCCTTGCCTGGATAAATTTCCGAGGCCGTTCCGGTTACGTAGACCCGGTTGTTGTGTTAATGGCATCAGTAGCAACGAGTCACTTTGTGATAAGACTATTATAGCTGCTAGGCCACAGCAGGTTCGCAGGCTGCTTTTTAGCTGATGAGCTGGAAGGAAAGAGCATCCTAGCTCCGCTTTTAGTAGAACAGGATTAAATCGGTGCTCCCATATCGTTGTGGGTTCTTTTACTGGAGAGCTGGAATTCACGGAAACTTGGGCAGCGCTGGGCTACAATCGGTTCATGCGCTGTCCCAAGATACTTTTGGCGCAAGATTGATCGCAAAAGATCCAATGAGCTGTTTCCTTAAGTAAGACTAAGCTTCCAACTAGTTGTGGGGGTTCTAACAGGTCATTGTGCTACCGGCATTCATGCTGTAAAATTGAAAATCTTACCGAAAGTAAGCCGCAGGAGTTGGCAATTTTTGGATCAGCCATCAAACCTAACCTAATATACCCTTTTAAGAGTTGAAATATCCAACAAAACACTTGTAATTTTTCTATGAAGGAAGATATGATGTGAAGGACTTATAAATATAATTTAGGGCAAGGACGGTCGATTATATTATATGTATCGCTTCGATACAATGAGCTTTTTTCTTTTCGCAGCTTCTTTAGAGCACGATTTTTCATAAAGTCAGGCTGCTCAGCTACTTTTCTAACGTTAAAAGGGAAACGAGCCACTAGTTGTGGGTTCCAACTTTCTTATGGAAAAAATATCAACGCTCATAATAAACGCGTACTAAGCTTATGAGCTTTCGTTTCTCATATCCACAACTAGTCCCTCAAAAATCATATGCAGTAAGTTGCTTCGAAAGCAAATTCACATTATATTTATTTTTGTTTTTATAAAATAGTAGTTTTATCTTTGGAAACGCTCTTTGTTGTCAGGATTATACCATTTGGTGGAAGGAAACACGAAGCGTACTCTGAAAACGAATACATGTACAAACACTTTTCGCACTACGAAGTCATCTAAGTCGTAAAACAAAATTCTAAAAAATATTTCTTAGAAAAAAGTTAACTATTTAGTTAAAAATAAAAATAAAAATAAAAGAAAGCACAAGTTTTATGAGTAGATCTACCGTTAATCTCTTTATGGGAAAAGTGTTTATACAGTTATGTTTTGTGTTTGCACTACACTAGTAATGCGAAACATTTATGAAGACGCTAAGGGGCAAAAGACACGCCAAAGTGATGTGGACGGAAGTTTGTGTCGGCTACTTGTGCTCACAATAATAACAAAAAAACCAACAGTGTGTATACGTAGTACAACGAAAAAAACGAGCATGGCAATCAGCGTCAGCCATGCTATTAAAGTTCACCAGCGTCGGGATTAGAACTTGTGCACTTTGCGGCCGAGCGTGGCTAATTTAAGTTAAAAAGCAATAAAAGTATGTCGCCCAGGCGCGTTCCGAAGCGTGGAAAGCGCATGGTGAGCGTAATGCACACGTCTCAGGCGATTGTTGTTGCAAAGCTTTTCAACTTTTCAATTAATTTTATGATATAATTTATAGTTACTTAAAAATTGTTTAAGCAGAATTTTCATTTCGACTACAGAAAACGAATACAGCGCCGTTATAGTGAGTTTAGCATTGTTATTACTTAATGAAAAGCTATAATGGAGCTTTCTGGCAGCTTTAAAGATACACTTGGAAGTTCGATTTTTACTGCCGGTGGCTATGACAATGTCATGTTCAATCTCAGTGATGTATTATTTTAAGTTATTGAGGTCATGGACCTTTAAATATTTTTAAAGATCGGTTTATATTTCATAGCGATATGCTATAGTCTAGATGGATTTTTTTCTTTTAAGTCATATATTTTATTCAGAAAGTCAGCTTTAATTTAGATGGGCCTCAAACCTTACAAGATCGTTAGTGTGTCCATTCCACTCTGCAAATTAGTATTGAAAATGTTAGTAGTGACAATCATGGTTGCAATATTTTCACTCTTGATTGCTACGTGTGTGGGAGATTAGGGGTAAAACACCTTGGACATACGATCCAACATGTTTAGACTCATCTTGAACCTTCGGTCCAACATGTTTAGACACCCAGCTGATCTGGCGGTATATATATATAGTATATTAAAATTTATAAAAGGGGATAAGCTCTATAGGCGCTATTTTATTTCTATAAGATCGTAATCAGTCCAAGTGCGGTCTTCGCTTGAGATCAGCGATAAATCCTAACCTTCTCTTCGGCTCTTGAACTTTTTATTCAGTAGAACCGCGGTAATGAGCCTAAAAACTGGCGTCGAATGCTTAACATAGAATCTCTATTTTCCATTCCAAGGTCGGCGTACTAAAAAAGTGCTCTAATTCACGTCAATCAATGTGAGGTGGCCACTCACTAGCCCCGTCCTTTCGCTACAGAAAAAAATATGATTATTTTCCTCCAGAGAGCCAGCGACGAGTGTGTTTGCCTTTGAAATGCAATTTATATGTATGTAAAACTATTTTTTTTTTAATATTTCGAATGCCCCGCAATATGGAAAAGTGGCAGAATCTTCATTGGAGGGCAAATATTTGTACATCACTCCTGTCGCCGGCCGGTTCATGATGGACTTGCGTAGTATATTGACGCTGGGACGTGGACACAGCAGTACCGTTATAACGCGCACGCAGCTGTGTCGTTCACAGCAGTCGGCAGCATCATCAACAGCTACAACAACAGCTCATAACTGTAAGTATAAATTGGCAGCGAAAGCTGATGGAAATCATTTTCCTGCAATTGACGAAGCGCAGTTGAAAAACCAACGGCGGTGGGAAGTAGTCACTTGTGGAGTGGATGGTAAATTCGTGGGGTGGAAGTAAATTAATGCTGTCGTAAAATGATGAAAGAGGAGTTTTTTTGGTTTTGGTGTTTTTGGAAAAATATGAAAAAAATGTTGTCACTCAAAAAAATTCCGTGAAAACTTTTCACATTATGTGTTGCCGCAAAGCAGTCACCAGCATCAGCAACGTTGCTTGTGTTCCTAGCGTCTCCAAACAGCCATAACTGTGTGTGGCGAGTTAGGAGCTGTGGAAGATTTCGTGATGGAAGTACCGCTGCCTTGCCTCTTCACTCAAACCTGCGCTCGCATCGTCGCTGCGCTGCCCGCTGCTGACAAACTTGACTTGCCGATGTATTTGTGTAGTACGCGCTGTATTTGCATTGGAAAGTCATAATTTTTATGCGTCTTTTGAAAAAGTTGTGCCGCCAAGTACGCGCGGCTACAGCCTCCGACTCCTCGGCTTGTCGCTTACTTGGTCGCTTGCGTCACATTTCTTTCACGCGCTTTGTAAGCTACAACTCCAGCGCTGATACGACGCGCACCCATGAGACTCGCGAGTTCGCTCAACTTAACACTTTGTTGTTTTTAGTATTTGTTGCTGTTGTTGTCCCAGGCGACTCTTCGTTTAACTTTGAAAATCTCTTAGGGTCCTTTTTTTCGGTACTTTCTGACTTTGTTTTCCATATTTTTATACTTTTTCTTAATTTTCTCTTGTTTTGCTGCTGTGCGGCGTGAGTTGCTTGTGCCTCGTGCGCGGCGGCATCAATTTTCATTAAGTTGCCTTTTTCTTGAACAATATTTGTAAGCATTTTTTATTTTTATTTTTTTTTTGTTTTGCTGCTTTCCACTCTGTTGGCGCTCCGTTTCACCACCACTTGCCGTTTGGAAGCCAAGCCAATAATTTCGCGTGACTCCATTGCGCGCACATTCAGCGTCCTGCTGCCGCCACATAGCACCCACCCTGTACTCTGCCACTTGAAACGGTGCTTTTTATAGAAATTCATAGAAAAGTTTCTATGGTTTTATGTAAATTAAAAAATCTGATATTTCCGCTAATGGCGTATGGCAGGCGCTGGTGCTTCCTGTCTTCATCAACCACAAAAGCAATAAAGAAAAACAATAACAACGTTGCCGCATTGACATTTTAGATGAGTTGCTGACTTCTGCTTATTTGCGGTTTGCCAGCGTTGGAATTTTGCTGGTAGCACAGTGTAATTGAAAGTCAGAAATTTCTTGTAAACATATTCCGCAGTGCTGCACCTCCTCTCCCAAGTATGCAAATGATTTTTAATAGTTGAATGATGGCAATTTCTAAGAAAATCTGCTTTTATATTGTCGTAACGGAATTTCAAAAAAGCGTGCGTACCGTTAACGCAATCAAAGACAATGAAACAGTTTACTTATTCACTCAATTATATTTCACTTTCAAAATCATATTAGGGAGGCGGCCCTCGCAGTTAAATACGTAATGTTTGTTTTTGGATTGCTTTTACTACGCACACTCCCTCTCCTTCGTTTACAGCCAACTTAATTCGCTCAAAAGAGTGGAATCTTTTTATCCAAATGTCTGATGAAAGTTTCGGGATTTTGTGATTAAAGTCTCTTTCGAGGTGGAACATTAAGTAGAATTAGTTTTTCTACATTAGGAGTCAACAAATAGTGATAGCTAAAGGTTTAGCTGCTCAAAGGTCGTTTGACACAAAAATTATTTCAGAGCAGGCCAGAAAGAGACATAAAACCTGTGGCACTATTAGTTTTTCTAGGGTTAGGGTTTTCCCTAAAAAAAGCACATAAAGGTGGACTTAGCCTTACAAACTTACCAATAAGTTGTGAACGGACTTAAATTAACGTCTCCTGAAAGTGACTTGGGTTCATATTTATTATAACCTATTTCGATATCTAAATTATTTAACGGTTAAAATGAATGATATTTGTTTGTCGAGGGCAAGTGTTTTTGACTGGTACATATTACTTAAAGAGAGTCGAGAACGCGTTAATAACGAACCACATCCAGGACAGCCATAAACGTCAACTGATGGTTAACACGTCAATAAAATAAAAAAAATTGATGGTTAAGGATCGACGATTAACAGTTAGCGATCTTACCGCCTTCGTTGGAATATCGGAAGGATCAGTGAAACCCTTTTTGAAAGATCATTTGCGTCTAAGAAAAGCACGATTGGTAGCGTCGCGTTAACGTCGTGTTTTCCGACTACAAAGATATCAAGAGACATATTATTACTGGCAACAAGTCTTGGATCTATTCCTTCGATTCGGAATCAGGCGATCAATCGATCCAATATTGTGGCAAGGTGTGCCCCAGCCATTGATTATTCGTGTCCTAGTCCGAATCAAATTTGATCACATGGTGTAGCTTATAAGGTAAAAGCGATTGAAAGTGGGTCGGAGATCTTTGCAGCTACTAATAATGCGGTTATGACCAGTTACTTGTAAAGACAACTAGATACAAGCGATTGGTTCTTCCTAAAATTGATCAGCCTCGTAGAGTTGGTCAAAGCTTTGTTATCTCCATAAAACCGATTGCGAAGTTTCAACACCGTATATTGGTAATGTAGCGATTTTTCTTGATTCTTCCTTTTTATTGCCGTAGATACTCGTACAAGAGCGCGCCAGTCGTTCTTCCTTTTCGCTATTTGGTGCTAATTGGAGACTTCAAGTGTAGACAGATCTTTCACCACCTGGTTATTTCGCGTTGGATTTCGGCGCTGACGTTGTTGTTGTTGTTAATACTGGTTCCAAGAAAAACGAAATCATCTATGACTTCGATGTTATTTCGTCTTACCCTCATTAAATTTCGTGATTACTTTCAGTTAATTTGTGAAGGAGGCTTCTCTTGATTATTGATTTGTAGTTGGTAACTCTGTGGTTCAAAGTCGTACTTTTAATAGCAATAAAAAGTTTTTAAATTATTCTTAATGCTGTATTCGATTTCTATAAGCTTTACATGTCTTCTTATTTGGGGCCAATGAAGAGTACTTTATCATAAAATGTTGTGCCTATGCTTCATCGTTGGACTTAAGGTTGTTCACAGGAAAGCCTAAAACTTATATATATTAGAAATTTAATGAATAAATTTATAAATTAAATGTTGATGCACATTTTGACAGCGTGAGTCCTTTCCATTATGGAAATAAGTGAAAATTCAATGAAATGTATCAAAGTTGTTTCCTCAACTACTTAGCTTGATTATAATGAAGCGCTAACTGTCAGAATCCTTCAAAATGCAATAATACGCGTAAACCCTTATGCCGCACCCCTCCCCTCCGCGCACTTAACGCACGGTGTAAGTGTAGTTTTAAAAGCATTGTCGTCGCTGCGCCGTGACAAACACTATATCAATGTCGTGCTAATGCGCCATAAAGTGCTTTATCAATCAATGCGGAAGGGATTTAAAGACATAGAAAAACAACCGTGCAAATGTCAGAATAATGTAATGAGAAAATAGAAATGGCAGCGACGAAACAGTTGTAAAGTAACTGTGCACACATACATATGTGTGGTTGTGCGTGTATGGGTGTGGCGGGCGCGATGCTTAGCAGGGCAAGCTGTTGGCATTTAAAATGAAATCACAGTTACACACACATTCATATGTACATTCCAACTATTGCAAACGGGCACACACGCACACACACATGCGTCGTGGCAGAGAGGCAAATAGATAGAGAAAGCAATCAGCTCAAATAAACAGCGTCTCAAATCTCAGTTGTACACTTGATATACGCTTAGGCTGTGGGCTAAATAAAAAAAAAATACAACAACAACATAATAATAAAAAATAAACAACAAAAACAAAATAAAACCAACAACAAAATGAAAACCACCAACAACCAAAGCCAACAATAACAACAAATTGAAAATCAACAATAAAAACAAAAAACCCAACAACAATAACAATACCCCTCTAGCATATTGCTAGCTTGAGGGGTGTAAGTCTGCCTGGCAGCACACGCTTCATTAAGCCACAATTGCGACCATGTGACATTGCCGGCTGTGGCGCGTACATTTCCGGCGGGGGGGTTGTTGGCACTTCATCACGTCGAGCAGGCAACGTAACAGCAACAAGGCCAGATTAGCGCAGAAACGTCAGTGCCAATATGCCACACGCACACACAGAGCAACACATGTGGGCACTTATAAGGCAGCTGCTAGTTTTTGTTGCCATGCCAAAAGCGACGCGATGCGAGGGTGAGCCGAACTTAGCTCAGCTGAGCTGCGTTGAGCTGGGCTGAGCTGCTTTTTGTGTAGTGCTAAATAAATTCTGTGCAATGAATTTGCGATTAGAACGACAATGATAACAGAATGTCGAATGAAAGAGAGAATTTCAAGAGAAAGACACACGCACACGCACACCAGTGCACGTTGCGGCAGCAGCAGGATGGCTTGAGAGTTGCGAGAAGTGCAAAAAGGTGGCAAAAGCCAAGGAAAAAGTGCAAATAAGGAAATACTTTATGTCAACAACAAGTAAACAAAAATAACAACAAGCATCTCAACAGCAACAATTACACAAGTATGTTTTTGTAACGGTACATAGGCAAAAGCAGAAGCGACAACTGCAGTAATTACACGTGTATGAGTGGCATACACACACGCGTGTGGCAAAACAGCAAAAAGCAACAATAACAAAAATAATAAATGTGTCGGCAACATATGTACGCACTTAATTTCCACGCTCGCCCTTCCCGTCAAGCGCCGCTCGCCGCAGGGTCGCAGCCAGACGCTAACAGCAGGACACTAAAATCAAGCATTTTCCTGCAATTGTATTTGTATGTGTGCGTGTGTGTGCGTTTGTCGACAAACTAATAACAACAACGGCAGGCATGTGACAAGCATACAAGGCGTGCGTGTTATCAGCTATTAGGCTAGGTCCGCGGCGCTACTGTTGCTACAAGTTATGTAAGTGAAGTGTCAGCTATAAGAACAAAGATGCATGCTACCTAAAGCCTGCAGTGGTAATAAGGCTGTGCACATATTGGCGCTAAGTTTTCAGGGTTACTAAGAGAGAAATATTTAAGAATCTATTGCTATTTTGTTTTTTTCTTGCATTGGTTATACCCTACACAGAGTTTATTAAGATTGCCACGAAGTTTTTAATATTCAGAAGTAAACATCTAAGACCCTATAGATATGATGGAGAATAAATGATCAGAGTGACGAGCAGGTTCCATTTAACTATGCCCCTTTTTCTATCCGTTTGCTTAGCAGCTTTTGAGCTATGGCTTCTGATATTCCCTTCCAGTAGTGATAATATTTATTAAAATTATGTTAAAGTTTTGTGGATATTTACGACTCTTATGGCGTATTAAGGCTCTTCTATTACAAAACTCAAAAATAAACAAGAAAATACTAAAAAGCTGAAAAAAATGATAGTAGAATTTTCCCAATTCGTAGGATTTTTAGTGTTGTAGTCAAAGGTTATATTAAATTTCTTAAATGACAAAATTAGCTGGAAGCACCAGGAGTAAAAATTCCTACAAATTAACTCTTCATGTAACCCCTTAAGCTGAAGAAAATTCTTTATCAACTGACAACTATTTTCTGAGGTCCTCCTGGAAAACGACGGATATCATATTCCCGTTATGAGGAGTAGTCATATTTTTAGATGCCTGCCCTTGACGCGATTTTCAATGGATTAAGTGCTGTGAGACTACCTTGATACCTCCTTCAGTGTCTCGTACCCATTAAAATCTGTAAATATATTCTGTTTTTTTTTTTAATAAAATGCATCTTTCAAAAAATTCGCAATAAATGCAGTTTTCGGACTTTAAAGTGAATATACTCTTTTAATTTAATATTTTTATGAATTTTTCATGTGAGTCTCTAATATTTATTACCATAACATATTTCAAATTTTTTATTAAGGTTTAATTATTATATACCAGTGACTTACTTAAGAGACCATTATTGGTCTTTAATGTATAATCGGGTGACTTAAATTGCGCGCCAGATTTTGAAAAAAATAAAAGACAGTTGCTTTACTTATTAGACGTTCGCTTAATCTGAGTTAAACCCCTCGTTCTTCATATCTAAACCCCTATCTTCAAACCAACTGTCACGCCAAT
This sequence comes from Bactrocera dorsalis, assembly GCF_023373825.1. Lineage (NCBI taxonomy): Eukaryota > Metazoa > Arthropoda > Insecta > Diptera > Tephritidae > Bactrocera > Bactrocera dorsalis. The sequence continues at coordinate 15,401,779 of NC_064304.1, read as the reverse complement.
CAATCAGATAACACTTCTGACAGTTTTTAATAAATTTTTTTCAGCTATGGATAAAGTATTTAAGCCTTTAAATCCGAAGCTGTCACGTCTCACATGCGCTCGACCGAGTGTAGCGTGCTCGTGCAATGACCCGCCAAGTGTGCGCACACGTCAAGCGCTCATACTATAAATTGCGTATCATTAATATTTGTTAGTGTCTAAAAGCCAAAAGCAACCCGCTGCGGCGCATAAAACGCTTAATGAAGTGAGGCGGAGAAAAAGGTCGTGCAGCGGCATCAACACACGTGCGTGTGTTTGGCGGCGTTTGGGGTGAAGCAGCTGTCATGTAGCTAATAAATAAATAAAACCTAATTGTCGAATTCGATTCGATTGGTCGACAGTAAAACAACAAAAACAGAAAAAACAGCAACAATGCAGTAATATAAAAGAATAATTGCTCATGAAACTAATAAATCCGGAGGGGTGAGTACATTTGGAGAGCTAGATACTCACCCCTACTTCTACATACACACATGTAGATCTGCGTATATGAGTACCACAAGGCCGCGCGGCCTGCTGCCTGCTTGTGTTGTTGCGAGTGTGAATTGTTTTGCTTGTCACCGTTGTGCCGCATTTGTTTGCCACAGGTAAACATTCGGCTTTGGCAGCTTAATTCAACCTCATATTTGCACTCTTATTAAGAGCTCGCTGTGAGCACATGTACATGTGTGGGTGTTTGAGTGTATGTTTGTGCAGCCTGCGGGCATTTATCTAGCGGCCACAACACGTGCAACCTCTGATTGTCTGTGATTTGGGATTTGTTCGGCGCTTATCATGACAGATGGTCAAAATCATGTCAAAGGAATTAAGATATTTTCAAAATATTTAATGTTTACACGCCCGACACAAGATGTCTTCCTGTATACTGTCTTTTTGTTGTTGAAGTTTTCCAAAATCCCAATTTACGTGCGTTTGTTTGTCCACAAATCCACAGAACACGGTGCGTCCTGTTTTCCGTTGCATATTTAATGCGGCGGCATAATGCAAACCGACATACATACTGGCAATTTGTTCGTTTAAAAAATTCATAAGGCAAAATGCGATAACAATAACGCCATTTCCCCCTGCCACCCCCGCCAAGGCAACGCTTTGTGTAATTTATTGTGTTTTTATGGCTCGAATGCGTCACATAGCCTTTTGCTTTTGCCACCCGCACTACCTAACGACATTTATATGTACATATATATGTATATAGATACATATATACTAGATATTCATTGTTAAGCTATAAATAAATGGTTCTGTTTATTTTTCTGCCGATACGCTAAGGACGAACATTAATAAATGAACGTCAACAAGAAGACCATTTGCCATCGTTAAAAAAAAAAAAAAAACAAAGCAGTGGAACGAGTCAATTACTAAATGTTTACAGTTATATTTAGGTATTATTTGCTCTTCCAGCAATAAACGTAAGAAGGCAAAGAATGTGTTTGAAAGTTTCAAAAATAACTCTTAAGCAAAAAGGAAGCAAAATTTAGTGTTACTCTTTTTGGACACACTTCTAGATCAAAAGGCTTGGGCTTTAACTTACTCTGCGTTAAGATTCTACGAGTTGCAAAAAAACCTGTTAAGAATTTGGAATGCGAATGTCATTCAATTAGTCCGTTCGTCCACCTGGCCTATTGCCACTACAGGCGATAACTTGAGTAAAATTTCGATATCGTGATGCAAATTCACATAAATATTTTTTTTAATTCCAAGAACTGCAAATTTTATTAAAGTAGGAGCGGCTTCTCATCTAAACGGTTTAATGTGCATATAGGCGATTTTTTACCGAACACATCAGACAATCTGTAAAGTTTCGAATTGAAATTCGAGAAAAATATTTTGCATTCTTTGTGCAAAAAATTGGTAAAATCAAGTACAAAATTTTCCTTACCTCCCATAAAGTATTTTCGCATTTCCGGTTGCCTTATAACGCATCTATCTACCAATATGTAAGAAATCTTAAAGGAATTCGGAAATAATCTATTTACTAACTTCTTCTTCTTCTTAATTGGCGTAGCCGAGTCAACAACAGCGCGCCAGTCGTTTTTTCTCTTCGGTAAGTGGCGCCAATTGGAAATTCCAGCGAAGGCAGGTCCTTCTCCACCTGGTCCTTCCAACGGAGTGGAGATCTTCCTCTCCCTCTGCTTCCCCCGGCGGGTACTGCGTCGAATACTTTCAGAGCTGGAGTGTTTTCATCCATCCGGACAACATGACCTAGCCAGCGTAGCCGCTGTCTTTTAATTCGCTGAACTATGTCAATGTCGTCGTATATCTCGTACAGCTCATCGTTCCATCGAATGCGATATTCGCCGTGGCCAATGCGCAAAGGACCATAAATCTTTCGCAGAACCTTTCTCTCGAAAACTCGCAACGTCGACTCATCGGTTGTTGTCATCGTCCAAGCTTTTGCACCATATAGCAGGACGGGAATTATGAGCGACTTATAGAGTTTGGCTTTTGTTCGTCGAGAGAGGGCTTTACTATTCAATTGTCTACTCAGTCCGAAGTAGCACCTGTTGGCAAGAGTATCAAAAAGCGGGTCTCTCATCCGAGGCTGGTTGAAACTTTTCATTGGGGGTGTTTTTTTACTTGGCCGGTCCCAAACTCAGCGCACAACCCTATGCAGGAGTTTGTTTCGCTTTCTCTCTTTAGCTCGCCTTCAAACGGATGTTCTTAGACTATCCAGAGGATACTTGGTCAAAGACCGGAAGTCGTGAGCTGCTTGAGTCATATGTAAAAGAATCGTTTCTGGCCACTCCCAAGTGAATGGCGATCAGAGAACTTTCCTCACTTGCGTGAACTTCTACACATGATTGATTATTGCGAGAGTATAAAATATTCGATCACAACAAAACTTGGCCCGTCCTTGTTTAATATATACTGGATCAATCGACTAACGGCGTGTTGCTCGAAGAAGTCTGTCTCGAATAAGTCAGTTGATCTTAAGTGTGTATTCCAGAAATACGATAAATAATTTAGAAAGATACTTCTACGCCATTAAAACTGTTCAGAACTCAATTCGACATGCTTCAAACGAGCTTTCCCTTAATTTCGTCACAAAACTCAACTTAACCTGATTTGTGTGTGACAGCAAGCAAAGTTTACTTATTACTTGTAAATTTAATTCTTTTGGTTTCTTTTATTGATGGAAGAATGTTACTTAGAAGTTTGTTATATCATTAATAAATGAGTTTTCAACACTCTTTGGTTACGTTATGATCTCCGGTTCCTCTATTTTCTTACTACATCCTTTCGCAGTTGTGTAAGGAACTTTATTATCAAGAATGGACTTAATAATCAAAAGTATTCTGACAGAAAATGTGCAACCATTTATTTCTTTAAAAGCATAATAGATTTTAATGTAGTTCAAACTTAAGTCCGAATATGGAAATTGTTGCGCTGTCAAAAACTTCCACGGACTCCATTTTTAAGTTGCGAAACGGCTTCTCTGCCAACACTGTCACTTTATCGTTCAAAGAAAAACGAAAGATCACAACAACATGTGACACGTTTGACATTCAATTCATTTGTCAAAGGAAGGAGTTGTCAACTGAAAGAATCCCTGCAAGACTACATCATGCATCGCACAGTTTGAGAAAACTCAAGCAATGAGATAAACAGTTAATAAGATTTTATAGGCAAATTAAGGAAATGAAGATGAAAAGAGAAATGGCATTTATTTTTTCAAAGACAATCCAATTTTGTTTGAATTGAGGTGATTTTATAGTGTTCAATGAGAAAACTGAGAGGTTGGTTGGAAATGTTTTATTTTATGTTGTGAAAAAAATGAAAATTTGAAGGTAAAAATATCAAAAAAATAATGACCTTAACTTGTTGCTAATTTTCAAGATGAACTTTTGAAGGGTTAGGTTATGTTTCTTGCGGAAACACTTTTGTTCTTAAGTTAATTTGAAAAACTTATCATTAAATTTCGGAACTTGATTTACTTTCTTGTGGTAATTTTTCTTGACTTTTTCTTTTTCTTTATGTATATAAATACGCTTGAAAATTGAAAGTAAGCCCCTTTTTATTATATAACCCTTGTTTGAAATGGTATTCTATACACACGTGCATACCCAAATAAATTATATAATCTCCACTTGAATGTGGTGGTCTGTTATTTTTGTAACAATAGGCGCGAGACAATTACAATTACACTTATTTGTCTAGACGGACAAAAGTCCACAACAATAAACAATACTCATAAATTTATGTTGCATGAATGTGTAATGAGACATAACATAATACCGTCACAAGTATAAACAAATATTTGAACAGAAACAAAAACAACAAAAGTCATGACCAGCGAAACATGAACGAAAAAAGCAAAAACAATAACGAAATAAATAATAAAACCAAACACGATAATGACACTTTTGCACTACAAATGTTCGGAACAAGGTCACCAAATCAGCTGTTCTGCTGGAACGATTTAATTTTTTGACATTACTTTTAAGTGGAAGTCGGAAAGACTGCCCAGCAAGTTTATCAAAATATAATTATGTTATGTTGACTTTAAGTTTTGATGCCAGTCTCATATATCCTTTTATATAAAAAAATTAAATCCAAATATAATGTGTACCAAAACTTCAGCGTAGTCGGTGTCAACGTGTTTTCTTTCATTTCAAACTTAGATTCGCTCGTTTCTTGTATTCGAGCAATCTCGCTTCTTACAATTTCGTGCAACCCTAATGGTAAACTAACTGCAATCAACTCCAAATTATTACCGATCATTACGAAAATACTGTTGCATACTTTTCAGCGCCAATACGTTGGCTCACTGAAGCTGCAACATTTCACAATTTGTAAAAGCCGCGTAAATACCGTTAGCTTCATTCATAACATTTAAAACAATTTCAAGAAAACACAAGTTTCGCAGCATATTTATTAGCGAATGATAGCAACAACAACAACAAAAGCGTTAATAAAGATGACGGCGTTACAATTTGTTGGCCGAATAGTTGCCGATTGCAGCGCCGGACGGCATTTGCCGAGACTTAGCACACTGCCATAACGCTTGAGAGCGGCCTGAACCGCATAGAAAGGCGCTATTAACCTGGCCACTAAGGCACTAACACCAACTACAGCTATAAATGCCTGTATGTATGGATGTGTGTGTGCGTGTGGCAACGACTCTGCAAAGTTGGCGAAATTAAAATGAACTCAAGCTTAACTTTGCCTAAGTAGTTGATTGCTGTTGTTGTTGTAGGTACACTTTGTTCTATTTGGTAATATAGTTGGCTTGTTGCTTTTGTTGCTATTTTTGTTATTGTTGTAGTTTAAGGTTGAATGCCAACACCTGGAAAGGTGGAATTCGCACGGCTGCTTGAGCTCGGATTAAAGTCTATTTGCAAAATGGCCGAAGCGCAGACGCTTAATAAACTTCCACGAAACTTTTCGCTCACTGCTGAGGAATGCCGCAGCTAGCTGGGTGCCCAAGGCCGGTGTAGCGGCGGGCACTTGGCGGGGGCGCCAAAGTGCAGAAGCTGCGCTATTTCCAAGCTTACGAAATTAAAAGGACACTTGCTCGCTTCCGTGACAGCCAACTGAAGTTGAACTTAATTTCACTTTAGCCCTCACACACATACAAACATACATACATATATACACCGCTACCTATCTGGTAACGCTTAACGGCATTATCTATGCTCAGACCCTTCTCGCAAGGCGAAAAGGTAAACAAAATATTTGGCTTCAACACTATTTGCTCGGTATCCTTTCCGTTGCTTGTAGGCAACAAGCATTGTTATTGTTGTTGTTGTTTGTGAGTGTGTTTATGTGCTTGTGACTTCGCCGAGCTTAAAGTTGTGCTCGAAATGATTTCAAATAATTTCGCCCGCTCAAAGACCATTTACATTTTTAATATGATTAGACGAAGTAACGGTAAAATGAAATAAACAAACAATGCGGGCGGCAAAAACAAAAATGCTGAAGTCATCGCAAGCAGACTGAATGCGAAATTTGTTTCAACTTGTTGGCAGAGGAGCGAGGGGAAAGGCGAAAAGTGCTTGAAAACTAAGTGGTCTGAGTAGAGCTGCCTTGCCACCCTAATACAATGACAAATTTTGCAAATAACAGATAGTTTTTGGGGAGCGGTGGTTGCCACTTCTATACTTTCACTACAGCAAAAAAAAAAAACTAAAAAATATAAAAAGGAAAAATCTAGCATGAACATAGCAAAAAAAGAAAGTGTATGAGAAAGCAAAATAAAAACAACAACAAAAATAACTGAAACAAAAAAATTAAAAACAAACAAAAATATTACAAAAAACAACAACACTACTCACATTCAATTTGAGTTTTCTTCCAGTCAAGAACTAAAAAGCACAAAATTTTGACTCCATCAGGTCACTCGCTAGCTTTTGATCCCGTTTTCAAATGTTTATTTCAGCTTTTGTGTTTCCCTTCTCTGCTCTTTACATTAAATTTTCCGTAAGCTCACTGTGACCAATAGTAATACTTTTGTTGTTTTTTTGTCTCTTCATTAAATTGGAAAATTGCGTTTAGTACTGAGCCACTGTGCATATACGTGTGTGTGTATATGTGTGAGTCTGTTTGTCCGAGGACGAATGTCAAATAGTTATGATAATAGAAAAGTTACTGCTTTAGTGAGTAGACAGGGAAGAGCGCTCTTATAGTTTTAGAGCTTGCAAAAAATATTAAAATATATGGAAAAACGAAAAAAAAAATAATAAAGAAAACAAAACTGGCCACAAAAACAAAGCAGCAGCTAGCAAATGCTAAAAATCGGAAAATTGAAATTTGCCCAGTGCCACGGTAAACATAAACGTTGGTGAGACAAATGGCATCACAAATGGAGGCAACCACTTGTGCAAAATAAGCAGCTTGTCGTGTCAGCATCAGGTAATGCCGCTCATGTTGCAAGGTGAAATAATAGATATGGAAATTTAAGAAGTTGAATTGAAAAGCAAACTTTGAGATGTCACAAATTTGTTATTTTCGGACAATTTTGTGCAAAATCTAATACAGTCGCACCAAGGTCACTTGTTTCCCATGTCATGCTTGAAGCCGCTGGTTTATTTATATACTGCAGCACTTAATATTCTGTTGGCAATTTATTACTGGTATGGAAAAGTTAAAAAAAAAAAAACAGAAAATAATATTTGAGAGATTTAAGTGACCAGTGGAGGGAGAGAAGAAGAGTGTTGTTTGGAAAACTGTAAAGAAATTTTTTGGCGTACATAATTTAAGAAAATCGTAAATTTTATATTCCAAATCAGGTCGAAAGGATGCTTAAAATTTATATCTGGACGACTTACAAAGTTCAAATACAGTTAAAAAAAAGTATTGTTGCATACTTTTCAGCGCCAATACTTTGCTCACTTACCAAAATTGGCGAACACGAGTACCGTAAGTAACAGAATTATATGGTTTAAGATAGGTTTACGAACAACCTATTTCCAAGACATTTTTAGTGCTCTCATAACAGGATTCTTTTAACCATGAGTAGAAAATACCGAGAAAATAAATTTTTTCTCCATGGAAAGGCGTTATTGAAGATTAAGAGATAGATATTGATATTGATATTGATATTGATATTGATATTGATATTGATATTGATATTGATATTGATATTGATATTGATATTGATATTGATATTGATATTGATATTGATATTGATATTGATATTGATATTGATATTGATATTGATATTGATATTGATATTGATATTGATATTGATATTGATATTGATATTGATATTGATATTGATATTGATATTGATATTGATATTGATATTGATATTGATATTGATATTGATATTGATATTGATATTGATATTGATATCGATATTGATATTGATATTGATTATAAAGTACATACTTGTTCAGCAAATCGTTTTTAAAAGCAAAAATAACGGTAGTAACAATTTCTCCAATATGGCAACTCCTTCAATCAGTGAACCTCATATTACTGTTTTGATAAAAGCTTGCTAAATTTATATGCATTTCCTTTTTTACAATCTCAATGTACGTATCCTTACAGGTGGCAACACTACTAAAAATTTTTTGGCGTTAAAAAAATATATATGATATCCAACCTTACATTGCGAAAACGCATACATTACATAGTCGCTAAAATTAATTTAATTTAAAATTAATTATTGTAGTCAGGTGGCAACTCCACCCAATTTTTAAAATTCGTAAATATCACATTTATAATAATTTTCATAAACGACAGCATATCTATTGATCATACATATGTACATAATCACAATAATTGCAATTTGTAAACAGCTGGCAACCCCGTTAAAATTGTTAGCCCTCTTTATACCACTAATAAATACTTATTTATAGTTTATTTTATTTAATTGCTCTTGTGCTTCTCTATTATTTTCAAAAGACTTCCCCACAACTTTCGCTAAGTCCACCCTTTCCTAGTGCCTTGCCTAGCAGTCCCATACCTTAATTATGCGCAGCAGGTGTCCGAGCCTTTGTACTTTGCGCTGTTAATTTGATGATTGCAACAGACGCGAATACCGTGTTTAAGGAATGCCTGAATTGATAACACAATGCTATCGAGCCTTGCCGAAAGGGTGCGAATAACGGGTTGAAGCAATACCTGCAAAAACAACAGCGGGTGTTACATTGTTTGCGATGCTTTTATTTAAATTACTTCTCAACTATGCTTTTGTTGTTGCTTGTGTTTTGAATATATGCTGCAAAATCCTTGTTTTGCAGCTATTGCCTTTTTGGAGGGGGGTGTCTTATGTAAATATATGCCGCTGGTATATATTATAAATGTATAAATTCCAAAGATTTTTGTAGCGCTGGAACAACGCGTTACAGCAAGACAAGAACAAGTACAACAACAACAAATCAGCAAACAATTCAAGCGAATTTGTCCCTCGAGACCGTAAGTGGGCCAACAAGGTTGCAAACATTGAACAGGGGGAGGTGGGGAACACCCGCGCGAAATGCCAGTTTTGCGGCATAACGCCTAAATATAGGCTTTACATTTTTTACTAGCGCGCTATGGTACGTTGCTCGTGTGCACACCGCTATTAAGAGGCAACGACGCAATTGCCAGCAACGCCTTGAATTGTCGACGATGCCGAAATTGTTAAGAATTTCCGCTGCTGGGGCACTTTTCGCGAGCATCAAAGCTTAGCTGACTTTAATGCCACGCCTGGCGACGTGCCGCTGTTGCGCCCATGAGTACAGGGAAATTGTTAACAAAATACAAAGAATTGCTGCTGCTGCTCGTGCTGTTGCATGCCGCAAACCACATGGACTGTTTTGCTTGAGGTCGGTTAACAACAACAACAATGAAGTGAGTGCAAAGAAAAACCAAGAATTTTCGTGAAAATATGTCGGAAATGCAGAGTGAAAGCTTGAAGTCGACTCAAAAGTCCAAATAGTTGCTGCATTTCTTTCACTTTCGTTTTTCCTCCCACCATATAACTGTACCGTTTGTCGAAATGTGGCGTATGTTGACGAGGGCGCATAGCTGTGCCTTGATGCCACCACTAACAAGCTTATATTTTTCTTTGGTGGCTAAAGTTTTCGAAAGTGCCAAAGTTAAGTTTCAGTGCGCTGGCAAATTGAAAATGAGCCATGGAACTTGAAGTTTTGTAGGCAAATCAATCAAAAGTCAGTTTTTAGAAGTATTTCAGGTTTCTTAGAGCTACTTTGACGCTTTGTCGTCGTAAATCGGTAAAGTAGTTCATGCTTGTTTTTTCTTGATTCAAACTGTATAGCTTTGCTGTTCAGAGGTAATTGATTTATAAAGGCAGAACACTCAATTTATTCTTCTAACCTCAATATGTGGAGGTGTCTAAGAATCTATTTTCTGAGTACGAAGCGAAAAAAAATTCCTTTCCTTATCCACACTAATAATATAGATATAGATCAGGATTCCTCAATAATTTTTGAATAATAAAGATATAGATTAGGATTTTAATTTTTATTGTTTTACTTATTGCGCCAAAATGTAGGCAATGTTTTAGCTACAGACCTCTGCTTTACATAATATATTAAACATTTGTGAAATCATTTTTTGTGGAGGTATAGGAAATGGAGCCAGTAGTTATCCACAACCAAATTTGAGTATACACTTAAGAGTTCAGACTTTACTGAGTTTCGAGTTTTATAACACTGCGCCAAAATGTAGGCAATGTTGCTATATTTTTGTAACACAGTTATACTTAAATGTTACAAAAACAAAATTTTAATTATTCCCATAATTTTACCTTCCACTATAAACCAATCTTCCAACCATTTCTATATCCCGTAGAAAGTCCGTAAAATGTGCCTTGAAGCATTAACGCTGCTCGTCAACAGCAGCAACTCAAGAAACCTGCTCTGCACTCCTCCTTCGCCAAGCACCGTTACTCGCAGCAGCATATGCCGAGCTACATGTTTGCTTATTGTTGCTCCCTTCAGTGGCAGTTGAAGTTTCGTTTTAATTAATAGCTCCCGACTTCTTACACTTTCACTGCTTAATCATTTGCCTCCCCCTGCACAGCCGTGTACTTTTCTCCTTCACCGCGTATTGATTTGTATAGCTTTTTGCAGGAAATTAAATTTCTATTTGTTGTTTTCACGCGCGTATCTGCCACCAGCCGCCACAATGTTCCACACTTGCCCTGCAACCACCCACTTAATCGCCGATTTGCCATCATTCTGTGGCGTTTGTTGCTCGGCAAGCTTATTGAATTCATTTTCTTTAATTAAAGCGCACGTTTAATTGCGAACGACTTTACACCGCCACATGAAATGATTGGAATTTTTCACGAATTCGGTACTTTTAAGGTGCTTATATATGAGTATATAACCCTTAATTGAACAGAGCTTTGGCACAAATGGATGTTGGAAGCTTGGTGTTGAATTACTGAAAGACTATTGCGCTCTGAAATAATTAGTCTTAATTGAATTTAATTTGTTTAAAATGATTATATTTAGTTTATCATCAAGGTATGTATGGAATCATAAAAGGAAAGTCTTATATTGGATGGTGTAGGAAAATACATTAATAGTCTTAGGCGTCAATATTGTCTCTTGTAGTTTAGATTTCTCCTTTTCTCTAATACTCTTACTGCGTTCACTAGTTAGACTCTTCTGCTCGCCATCATGTCCTCAACAGGGTAAGTTAAGTTTATCTTGAAGTGTTCAATACTTAGAAGAGAACATCTGAGATCCCATAAAATTTGTATAAATATAATCAGTATGATGAGCCGAATTGATGAAAAAAATGGAAATAAAGAGCTTGTATGGAGAGCTTCTCCATTTGACATGACATCTTCCTGAAATATGGCATAGATTTTTGTTCAATATAGCATAGTGCAATCTTCAAGAAAGAATGACATACAAACTATACGATCGGTATCAAGTTTTTGTAAAACGCTTTTTGTGTTTGTCAATGTTATAATGTTTTCGGTGCAACCGACTTTAACCTTTTTTCTTGTTTTTGTCTAATGTAGATATATTTTTCTTCAATAAACACACTTGAGATCTCACAATGTGGTGTGAGTCTCGGCTAAAATTTGCTCTTTAATAGGTTTTAGACTCCGCTAAAATGATCGGTGTTTCCTTTTTTGTTTAAATAAAAATAATTTATTATCGGTAAGTAAGTATCTAAGTTATTGCTCAAATTATTACTCATGGTATTTTATTTACCGAAAGTTTGTATTCGATACCGTGCTTAAGCTCGGGAGCCTTTTTAAAATTTTTAATAAGAAAAGTTGAAGTTCTTTGAAGGAACGCGAGCTGAATTCATCCTCGATATCTATAATAAAGTTATTTGAGGCCCCATCTGATCTATTGTTTTTTCATTGCCCTCTCTCTCACATCTCTTTTCACTTACCTAAAAAATCTCCCAAAAATTTTTACGAGCACATAAACTAACTGCTTTTAGTTTCACTCAGTTGTTAAAATAATAGATCAATTACATAAAAACATGAACAATTTATTTAAATTATAGCCGGGAAAAAATTCAATAATAAAATATGCTACGCTTTTATATCACCACTAAGTCTTATACGACTTGCGATTCACAAAAATGACGGTGACGGTGGAATACATACATATGCATATACATTTGCAGCACTGCCATATACAAACACACACACACACATATGTATGTTTGCATGTGTGTTATACAGTTATGCAATATGCGGAAAATTCGATTATGTTAATATCCTGCGATTGCCCTGACGACTCAAGCTCTCTTAACGGTACAGCGGAGTCAGTCGTGCATGTGAATGTGCTGCTGCTGGCGTCGCTGTTGCTGTTAACTTCAATTTCATTTTATTGGCGCTCTACACCTTCGCCTTCACCTTCACAGGAATACAAATACACAAATTTGTGTATATGTACATATACATACAGACGGAGTTGCTGCGCGAAACATTCATGCACATTAGTGGCTTTGAATGGATCAAATTCGTATAGTCATTTCGGAAAAGAGCTTTTAATAAAATATTAAGTGTGAAATTATCTAACAAATTTATTACAAGCTATTTTCAGCTTTTATTGCGCGCATAAAAGAGCAAAGCAGCGCTGACATTAATTTATGACTATCAACGGTAACAGTCGGCGCAGAGCAACAAGCGGCTGGCAGGCAGGCAGCAGGCAAGCAGTCGGTAGTATCGAGTGTCGAGTTGTGAAAAACGGCTTCCCACTCAATATTGTGTTTGTGTATATGTGTGGAAATAATATCGATATACACCTGCACACACACACATAAACCTTTACTTTCACATTTACAAGCACAAAAGCGCAAAAACAAACAAAATTGGCAGTTAGCGAAGTTTGGTGTCTGGGAGAGAAAGGGGTGTTGCCGGAGTCGCACGAACTCACCCCTCGTACGTTGCAGAGGTGAGCACTGCAAAGACTACTCGCATAACGATAAAGTTGCCTCACCTTTGTGGCTTCGGCACCATAGAAGTATTGAGACGGGTTGAGTGAGCGGAGGTGGGTGAAAGTTTTGTGCAGACTTGTAATAAAAAGAAAAACAAAACAATATCATAAACAATGAGCATAAACAAATAACGGTATAAAATGTATAAAGTAAACTGACCATATGAACAGTTACTTGTAGTGGCTCAGTCAAGGAACAATATGGCAATCTGTTACCAAAAACACCATAAAGCATATGGAAGCAATGTTTTATGTATGCAAATTATCTGCGACTAGCTGGGTAGTAAGAACTAGTTACAGCTGGAAGTAGTTACTTCTGGAACTAGTTAAAGAATCAATATTTTTCGATTCTGAACTAACTTTTGGTATAGCAAGTTTTAAAGGGTGATCCATTTCGAGGATCCCTAATTTTTTTAAAGAAAAACACAGAGACTTCAAATTTAATGGAGAATGTTTATTGTCATTCGAAAGAATATTTTTTGGCATTTATTTTTTGAAGTTTATCTCTTTTCATTATTGGCCTCGGCTACGTCTCGGGTGGTCCATCCGTTGAGTTCAGTTTTCGATGACTAGTTTGAGCATTTCAACTGCTAACTGGCGAATGATACGCGTGATGTTTTGCTCTAAGACATGGATCAAAGCGGGAATGCCCGCATAGACTTTAGACTTTACATATCTCCATAGAAAAAAGTCTAATGGTGTGATATCATACGATCTTGGTGGCCAACCGACCAGCCCAAAACATGAAATTACCTGCTCATTGAGGTGTTCTCTCAATAAATCCATTAATTGATGCAATGTGTGGAAAGTTGGGCCGTCTTGTTGAAACTAAATGTCGCCGAGATCATGGGCTTCAATTTCAGGCATCAAATAGTCGGTTATCACGGCGCGATAAGGGTCGCCATTGACGGTTACGTTCTCACCATTGAGCCAGAAATGGGCCTTATCCCTGAATAAAATTTGCTCGAAAAAGGCGGATCTTCTTGGAACATTTCAAGATCTTATTCAAGAACCTCAGCAAGTTGTTGCACACCTTAGTTCAATTTGCTACGAATGGCGCCGAAACGACTCTTCGTGTGCACTCTAAGCTATGGCTGCAAATTTTATTCACTGCGTATGGAATTGGTGTATTTGGTCGAATATACTCCAATAATGAATAATAACTGGGTCTTAAGAATAGTGTTGCGAATTATACGCTCAGTAGGGCGATTATGAATCTTAAGGTTTATTATCATGATGGTCGCTTATTGAAATGACCAACAGTCGAGTTTCATCTATAGTTGTAGAAGCATAACAGAAATGGAAGCGCTGTCTTGAACTTCAAGCAGGCTTGGCAAAGTATTTAGAGTGTATTCTGCGCTAATGTTACTTTGCTCTACAATAAACCAGTTAACAAACCACATTCGCAAGAAATACTTCTAAGTCGCTTTTCAGTTCATTTGACTGTATGGCTGCCCTCTATTGGCCACACTTCGCTTTGTCTCTCGTACACGTTCTGAACACAATGCCAAAGTCGACACACCCACTTAGCCAGTCATCAGGCTGACAGTCTTTATGCTTGCTTTCAAACAATGGCATGACGACCATAAATTATCTCAGCAGCTCACATGAAAGCGCAACAACAAAAGGAAGCGAATGAATGAAAGAAATGTTTGCACTGCCTACGCCATTGTTGCTAGGATAGTAATTTAACAATTTTCTTTATTCTTTCCCTTTTTTTGGGATGTCTAAAAAATGCCAGCGAGAAGAAAATGAATTGCCGCAAATGGGTAGAAGAACAACTTGTTACACTTGCTCTCTCTCAAAGGCGTTGCGGTGAGTCAATTCTGTGGGTGTCGTGTAATTGCCTGCACGAATATTTCGTGAATAGCGGTAAGATTGGCTGGCGTGGATATCTAGGTAGTCGGTATGGTGGGTGAGCTTAAAAGCTAACACATTGCTTAAGCTCATTTATATTTCTTTAAATATCTTGGATTTCTTTTCGTATCCAAATTCTAAGCAAATTCCATTCCTGTTTGGCTTGACTTGTGAAAGTTTCCAAGAATTTGGTGTGGATTAAAAAATTTCAAACTGTTATGTATATGTTGTTGGAGTTGCTTTAATTTTTTTAATATTCTGTGAAAGCCGCAAATATTATCTGAGCAAGATTTCATTTGGTAAAAAATTCTAGGCTAAAAGTACTAATTAACATTCTTTGGTTTGGGAAAGTCACAAGAGAGATACTTGAACGAGTGTTGGGCCGAGAAGAGTTTATTCCAAAAATATTGTATTTCCATAGATGTTTTCTCGTTGCAGGTTTGAGGAGCAAATCCCAGAATTTATGCATACAATACCTAAAGCAGGTTGTATTTCGAGACGAGATTTGGCGTTCAGCCAACATTTAACAAAATTAAAAAATGAGATATTTTTGTGTGACGTCATATTAGCTATGAGCATATTTTCAGCGGTACTCAAATTATCAAATCTGCCTCCTCCTCTTCTTTTTCTTCTCTGGCACTGCAACCGTGTGTTGGTCTGGACTGAGAACACAAAACTTCGGCAAATACCTCTTTCCTTTGTGAGGACACGCCGGTTGTACATCCATTGGATGTATGGGGGCCCTTGCTTCCGTTGTTCATCCATGCATCTCTAATCGAAAGAGCTTTTCGCTGTAACACCATCTAACACGCGAACGTCATGGTCTAACCAGCACTTTCGTTGGATTTTCAGGTGTTTAACTATATCCAAAGCGCATATATTTCGTAGCTCCATCTTTTTCGATATTCCTAGCTCAAATGGTGGGCTCCAAAGATCTTGCGAAAAACAGTTCTCTCGAGTGCTTCAAGTGCTTTCTGATCTCAGTTCGTCGTAGTACATTTTTCTGGACCGTATAATGGAATGGGAAAAATGAAAGACTTAAAGGTCGCATATTTTTTCGTCTCAATTGCCTACCGATGCCAAAGTAGCACCTGTTGGTGAAAGCTAATCTGCGTTTGACCTTCAGGCCTAAATTATTGGTGGAATAATAATGATTAGCTCTAAAGAATAATAATGGCGACTGCAATTAAGTGGCTTGCATGAAATACTTAGTAAATACAGACCTCTACGAACACAAGCAGTATTGTGAGGGAGAATTACGGTTACGGTAGCTATCGCTAATGACTTTGTTGGGACTTCTGCATGTGCAGACTGAATTGTCAATATATTTATAGGAGTATATGAATGTATGTGAGTCCAGCAAATTAGGCATACGCAATCAAAACGAAAACAAAGCGAAATACCGGCGTGTGGCAAGTACACGTGTAATGTCATAAACGGCTTGTCATATATGTAGGCATATAAAAAATTGCCTCGAGTTGCCGCTTAGCATTCATTTTCAACATAATTTGTTATAATCTTTTTGAAATAAGTGACATATATGCCATTATGAATATGTAGGACGAATGCTAAGCTCTCTACTGAGTACTCGAGTGTAATGTAGCATTCTAGTACAATAGACCAAAAATATGTGATTATCGTTGTGTCAGCTTTTCATATGAAACTTCTAATTTGACATTTCAAAAGCTGTTTCTACCGAAATGTATTAATTAAGTAATAATTGTCGTGAATTTATATGCGATTTGTACGCCTTTGCCGCCTCAACTATGCATATTCCGGAACACTTGGAAATTTATTATTAAGAATTGCTCGCAGCTTCAAAGCGATTGGCAATTAGTAAGTGAATTTACGCCACTAATTGCAGACAACCAACGGCAACGCCTTGCATATTCGACTACAGGGTGAGTTCAGGGTTTTTGCTGTGAGCTTCTGAAAGTCGTTTGTTATGGGCATTAGCAAAAAGAAACTTTTTACATATGTTCTAGATATTTATATACTATTCAGGCTTAAGTACTGATTTTGGACAAACAATTATTTGATGCTAAAAGAGAGAGATGAGACAATAATATCATATTTTTTAATTTAAAATTTTAGGAAAACCTTTAAACTTATTTTGAGACTAGTATAATATCTAATAATGGCCACCTTTTCGAATATTCAGGAGCTGCAAAGTATATGAATAGTTCAATATTTTTCATGAGGAAGCGTGTTTTCTCAAACTTTAGGGCATGCGAGACCACAGTTTTGATCCTATCTTGTACATATATCAAAGAGTCTTAGATACTTTATCAAGCTCTTAGATACTTTATCAAGCTCTTCAATAATGCGCCTAAAGGTATGCTAGACTACAGTTGGAATATGACCTATTCCTGTACATATATTTTAACATATGAAACAAGCGCCTAAAGATATACTAAGCTACAGTTTTTATATGACCTAACCTTGTCCTTATAAATTTCTTTAAAAGTGCTCCAAAATGTATGCTGGACTACATTTTTGATATAACCTAACCTTGTACATCTATTGTAAGGTCTCAGACACTTTATCAAGTTGCTTTAGTGCTTTTCCGAGTACGTTTCCATTGAATTTTTATCGGCGAGATGATTCTCTGATTTTTAACTCTTGTTTTGCGCCAAAAAATAGGCACCGCAATAAATAATTTCAAGCCGCAACATACAGAGTTTAAAAACATACCAAAAAGCTTCAATCCCAGCATTCGTAACGCCAACTACACCCTGTACAGGTACTGCGCCACACAAGGTTGCTGCTGTTGTTGCACAATGAGCGCTGTGAGCCGTAAGCGCCGAGTAAATCCCTCTTGCGACACCACACCAGCCTCTTCAGTTGTTGCTGTACATTCGTCTATATCTACTCCAGAAATTGTTGGCGCGCCCGCTTACTCGCAAATTAGCAGAATAGCTGTGTTGACTAATTCGCTTCTTTATGGCTCACTTGGCAAGCGCTCAACTATTCGCATTTAAATATTTAATAGCATTTATGTGTCGCACCCCTTAAACACAGTAACGGATTTACGTAGCTACATTTACACATTGACTCCATCGAGTTTGACACTTGTAGCACACTCGTGCATGGGTGGGCGTGGCAGTGACAATATGCACTACTTATATTGTTGTCTTGCCTTCACGTTGTCAGCCAGTCGCTTGTGCCCTGCTATCAACTTGAGCTTACCACTTCAAGTGCTTCGTGCGGCTCCAACGGCTTGGGCGCCTGTGGGAGCTGAGGGGGCTGTGGGTGCTGTCGAGCTGTCAAGGCGCGTCAGACGCTTAGCTTTCAGTGGCATGCCTGCTCGCCTGCCCTCCGTCGGTGTGTCACTCAGCTGAACTGACATCCTGTCGTTACCGCACACCATCCAATGCCAACCGCCTTCGTATGCCAGCGTACCCGGCTGGCGTTTGTGTAAGCGTCAAAATAAAAGCAGATTTTAATACTTAATCGCATTTAATGCTCCCCATTTTGTTGGCGAACGGCAGCGTCGGCCTATCAGGGCAGCTGGTTGTCTCGTCAGAGCCACGACTTGTCGATTCACTTTCCACGCATTTGTGTGTAGATTTTAATGAAATTCATTAGTTGTACGGCTCTAAATGTATAAATGAATGAGTGCGAAAGTGAAAATGTGGCGAATGCGAGCCGCTTTGAATAATTGAATTAAAAATATAATACTTAAGTGCTCGTTGATGTCGGCGGCTGTTGGCGGATGGGGTTTGTTTGTGGGTATGTAGGGGCAAATAAGCTTTCGGAGCCAAGGGTATGGGTACTTTGAAGAACGTTCGAAGTTGACATGTGTGTCTATTTATATAAGAGTGTGTATGTGCGAAAATCTCAGTTCTTCAGCGTAGCGTAGATTACATAAAGTGTTGTTGTTGTTATGGAAAAAGTGCTGAGTTCACTTTATAATTGTGTTGTGGGAAGGCATATTTAGTTCCTCAATTAAAATTTTCACATTTCAAAAGCAAAAATCGTTTATTTAAACGAATTATGAACTAAACTGAGACATTCGGCGAATATTAGGGATGTAGAAGAAGTTTTTAGACCAGCAAAGTAAAACTGTAGCTAATCATGAGTTAAGAGAGAGAAGAAGTATGAAAGTGACTTACTTCACGGTAGTGTTGAAGGTTACCACACCAAAAAGTTTCATTCTTTTCGACAAAAGGGATTTCAGTAATATTGTAGAGGTCATCATTGGGTAACTGACCTTAAGATCCCTCGTTCAGAAAATGGAGAAAGTGATTTTGGCGGAATGCAGAGCATGTGCGGAGAATGATGAGAGATTAACTTGTTATGCCTCACATTCAGCCGGATGAGTCTGTTATATTTCAAGGCTCCAACTTAAGAGGGATTGATCACCAGGGGTGGAAAAATAAACCAAATCCTGAGTTGCTGGATAAGGTATATTTGAGTCACCTCTCTGCAGTACAATGCGCCTAAGTACAGCGTACTGCGAACTGTCGTTATTGGGCCTCCCTTTTGCAGCAACAAACAAACCAATGAATTGAATGAAAATTCAAGTTTGTCTTCTCTTAACAGTTCTTCAGATAGCTTACTCCCCCCTGTAGAGCCCTTCATGATTATAGCTAAAGTTTCTTTGCTGGTGCTGGCGATTCCGCCACGTATGAAGGTTCTTCCTTTGTCAACCTACTCCTAGGGTCTCCTGGAGTAGAGATTCCTACAGGAGTCTTGGTATTGCTGCGGTTCACTGGGACAGATCCGGGTGTCGGTTTCAATGCCCTTTCACTTCCTCTAGTCACCTTTCTGGCAGTGTTGTTAATTTTTTCCGTGTTCATGCAAAAGGGTCCGACTCAGAGCCGCTATCCGTTCTCCGGAAAGGTAATCCTATTTAGTGGTCCCAAGATTGCCTCAGTAACGAGGCCAAGACGAGGGTTGACGCACGCTCTTATGAGGATATGAGTTCAGAGCAGACCAGCGCAAAGAAAGAGTCGTCTCAACTTACACCTACCGCGCCAACTTAACGACGACGGAAGGGAACGTACTCTGAGGCCTGCCAGGGTTTTAACGGAACGGGGGCGGTTGTGACATTAACCAGTCAACCATTTCTGATGAATGTCACCCCATCATACTCAGGTGACAGAATGCCACAACCACCAGCTCAGGGTATTGCCAAATCCTAAAGAGCTAATTCTACTCTTAATCCGGTTCCACAGCAATAGTCGTCAGGAGTTGATAGGCCGTACTGGCCGCAGGCCATTTAGCGTGCACTATATCCTAACTTATTGTTATATTTGGAAATTTAAATTATTCATAAGTCCTACTCTTAGCACATTCAATGAGAAGATGTGTACTCGGAAAAATGCTAAGATATGGATGCTTTTTAGATTGGGTAGAGGAGAGATTGTTGGCTTTATTGGCTCAAACCACTTTTTCCTGTCGTAGATAAGAAATAAATAGGTCCACAATTTTTTTGTTTTGGTTAATTTGAGGAGTTCCGCGTAAATTTTATATTTTTGATGCTTCTATTTGTAGAAATATATGAAGAACCTCTGTTATACAGATAAATATATTCCTCACATAAAAACTACCTCAGTTTCAAAAAGTAGTATACAGTTAAACTCCGTTTTGATTCCCGTTTTATACTCGCTTACACAAAATTATCGCAAAAAACTCCTCGAAAAATAATAAAATACAACCGCAAAGTAGGTAAAAAATGAAACTGCTATGGAACTGACATCCCTCAGTTGCATGCGCCGCAAAGAGCGCCTACAAGTGCACATTTTTTCGCCATATTTCATGCATCGCCTACTCTTTACACGTGTCTTTTTTGTTATATGCCTACTTACAGATAGTATGAGCACATATATACATACATACAAGTTAAACTGGATGCATTTATCCACACATTAAATTATAATTTTCCCAATCTACGGCGCACACAACAAAAAATAACACACATACAAAAGAAAAACACACACACACAGTGTCACACATATGCACGCGCGCATAAGGCTCACAGTGCCAGAATCAGCGCAAAGGCGGGCGTTCGGCAAAAAAGTCCTGGCTGACAGTATGGAGTTTCACTAGATCAACGCTGCTTCATCAACACGCCGCTTTCTTTGCGTTGGCAGTTCATCTTTTTCGCGTCCGCATCCACTGTGTACACACAGTCCCAGCGGCTGCGCGGCGAAAGCAAACAAAAAAGGAGCGAAAGCATAACAGCAACTACGCGCAGCGCTGGGAAAAAACGCGCTGCCAAGTGTAGTGTGCAAAAATTATGCCAACCTTTTTTGTGCGCGTCGGCGACGCTGTAGCTCGCCAACTCTTCAGTTCGCCAGCTTTCAGCTCATGTTAAATGTAATAGTTTGACTGCGGCGAAAAGAGATTAAAAAAATGCCGTTATGAAAAGTGAGCATTTTGTATGAGTTGTTGTGTGCTTTTTTTGTTGGTCGCTGATCTGCTCATATATGCATAGCTTTGTGTGTGCGCGCCGGCGGCAAAAAAGCGCGCGCGATACAAGAAGAGCGAAGCCGGGTCTGCTTCCGGCCCGCCAGCGGCGTAAAATATTATTTATATATATACTTATACTCATATATGGATGTAGATAGTTATGTTTGGAAACCGCAAAAAGTGCAGAACTAGTTCCAGAAGTGCACTCAGACATACTGCCACTCCCCCCGCCCACATCCGGCCACCCGCTGTTTGACAAACAGTCTCTTAACTGCTGCAATTCATACGCGTCGCTTGCTCTGCACCGCTGTGCATGTGTTGGTGTCTGTCTGTGTGTATGTAGTTGGAGCGGCTTGAGTCCTTTATGCAAATTGCATTTGATTTAGACAGACGCGCGCCGGAGATTAATGGCAGAAATCTGTGTATTATAGCGAATGTGAATTTCAGCAGCAGATTTGCATTACAAATCCGCATCTCAATGGGTTTTAAATGTGATTTTGTATTACTCTTTTTTACCGCCTACTCAAACTAACTATCTCTCTATCTCTTTCTCTCTTTCAGGTGAGTTCATTTAACCATTTAGTGATTAAATTTAGAACAAGTGTGTCAAACTTGCAAATACGACTGTGCCTTTGTTTGTGTGTGAGGCAAAAACTGTGAGTATTAAATATTTAATAAACTGCGTATTAAGTGCTCAAAGGATTGAGAAATTCTAAATAGCCAGATTAATGAGTTTCGAATGCAGCTGACCGCTAATTATGCCAATGCTGGATTGTGGAAAATGTCATTATCTAGAAAAAAGTGTGTTATTAAAATGCTTGATGAAAGCTGAAATACAGGGGTTTCCAATAAGAATGATATGAATTAAAAAAAATAAAAAACAAAAAAAAGAATATACATTAATTGTTAAGAACATTCAAAGTTCAATCGACTAAGTTCTGAATAAAACATCATTAGTACGAGCTCCACGACTTCTTTTGTAGGAACGAAAACGATGAACCCAATTTTTTAGTATTTTTTCCACTAAATAAAGTCGAATGTTATGAATAGCACATTCAATACTGTTTTCTAAAGTTTGATGAGTGTCTGGTTTATTACTAATACTAATAACCCCTTAAGAAGTAGTCTCACAGTGTTAAATCACAATTTCTTGGCGGCCATTCGAAGTTACAATTTCTTGAAATAATAGAATCTCCAAACTTTTCTCGCAGAAATTCGGTTGATGCATGTGCTGTGTGGCACGTAGCCCCACCTTGCGAGAATCAGACATTGTCAAGATCAACCTTGTCCCATTGAGGTCATAAAAAGTTGATTATCTTCAATCTATACCGCTCTCCATTGGCAGTATCGGTGTCACCAGCTTCATTTCAAAAGAAGTACGGACCGATGATTCAACCAGACCACCAAAGCCTACACCAAACTGTCAATTTAGGTGAATCTAAAGGTTGTTCATGAATAATTTGTGGATTATCTTCGCACCAGAAGCAATAGTTTTGTTCATCAGATGAAAGTTAGCCTCATCGAAGAAGATGATTTTCTTAAAAAAATGGTTTTCGTTTTTAAGTTGTTCCAAAGCAAAATCAGCCTTAAATTTTACGTTAATGTGACCCACTGGCTGCAGTTCTTGAGTGTGAACAATTTTGTATGGATTCAAGCCCAAATTCTTTCTCAAAATTTCTGAGGTTTTGGTTTGAGACAGTCCCAATTCCTGAAGACGACTTAGAATCGACAAACTGCGGTCATCAGCAGCACTTGCCTGAACGACAGCAATGTCTTCATAACTTCGACCGATTTTTTGTCTTATTGGCACTTGAACACTATGTAAAGAAAACGTACGCTCGAAATTTTCAACAATTCGACAAATTCCGAGCACTGGTGGACGATTATTACGGCCATAATATGGCAAAAGCGCACTAAAAGTTGCAATTGAAAAGCGATTTTTTTGATAATAAGAATATATTATTTATAATTTTTTATTAATAATATTCTTGCGTATATAGTATTTCCATGATGAAATTCTAAACATTATTGAGTAAAACTAAAGAACACTACAAATCATGGCATACCAAAAATGGCCAAAACAACACTCAGAATTCGTATCATCGCAATTGGCAAACACAATAGTTAGAAACATTGGAAAAATATAGACAAAAGCTGTTTACAGGAAAAAATTGAAAAAGTAATTTACTTAAATCTCATTTAACGCTTATAGTGCTGCAGTTTGTCTTAAAAAAATCTGGAAGCTGCAATTGCCGTACTGAGTTTTTTGGAAAGCATGAGTGCAACTACCCTTACCTCATAGTTTCTGCACTGATTTGCTTGGCGCACTTGCGTGATTTGCATTATTTATATTGTGCTCACCAGCTGAAAAATCCGCCAAAGAATGTTCAATGGCAATTGCACTAAAAATGTACTTGGAATAAAAATCCAATTCAAAAAAACAAGTAAACAAATAACTGTACTAGCGTGAAATATTCAACAGGGGAACGTCAATGTACGCTTGAGGAAGCTTACAAAGAATACTGATGCTTAGATGGCGCTGTTATGTACTATTGCGATTGAGATACCCAAAAGAAAATTCTGATACGCTGAAAAAATTCTGAACCTTTAATCTGACATTGAGTAAATTTTTTGAAATATCAAGAAAAAAAATTACAAATTTTAAAAAATTACATATTTTATATATATGTATGTACATTAGGGTGGGTAAAAAATAAAAATGTCGCTTAGTACGCGGAAAAATAGAATCTTAAACACTTTTAACGTTTATCTAAGTACGAGCTATAAGTTATGACTGTATATATATAGCAGTTGCTTAGAAGAGTTTGCTATGAAATTATACTATAATTAATTAACATTTAATGCAATATTGCAGCTTGCTAAGGGCAAAATATTTCTTTCACATTTTTCATTAACTTTTTGCAGTTAAATTTTTCAGGACAGACTTTCCTTGACACTTCTTCCCGGAACATTATTTTTAAATTTGCACGTTTGGCATATATTTTGTATAATTTCCATTTTACGTATGCAATTTCAAAATATGTTCCAGTTTAAGCTTCCCAGCACACTTTTTGAAATGCTGTTTTAAAACCTTTCAAAACGTGACCATTTTTTGCTCATGTTTGTTCACAATTTTAAATTTCTTACTTTCTTCTTCAAAATCTATGTCGTCCCTCTCAAATTAGACCCCCCTGGTACCAATGCACTTGTATCAACGTTTTTTTCTAATTCTGGAAACAGTTGTTAAAGTCAATTTCTGGAATAGCCGTCAATGCACGTAGCGATTCACGTTAAAAGTCTGTAATTAACTTAAAACGGTTTCCTCAGAGAGGTCGTTTGAGTCACACGCAGCTGAATCAGGCGAATTAGGTTGCTGCGGCAGAGTTGTCGGCCCATACTTCCCGGCGCACCGGACTCAACTAGTATTTCTTGTTGACAGTTCGGTCGGAAAGAGCGCGGAGTGGACCACATCTCTCTAATCAAAGAAAGCTGTCAACCTGACCTTAATTTTTGAACTGCTTTGACGTAGTTTCTTCTGCTTCGGTTCAGCATTGCCACGATATTCGTCCATTGGATCGTCTTTTTCCGGGTCATGAGCATAGATCCAAGACTCACCGCTAGTAAGAATACGTTTCATGATACCCTGGTGGTCGAAAAGCATTGTTTCACAGACGTTTACGCAATGCTGTTTTTCGAAAAAAAATTGAGTGAATTTAGAACCAATCGTGCTTTGATGTTGATAGCTGTCTTGGACGTGTTCTTCAGATAATTCTTATTAAAAAACTAAGTTCTTATTGAGTTTAACTTTTACTTTGCGTTTGTAGTTCAATATACGAGTAATAATGACAAAGAGAGAGAGAGAGAGAGAAAAATGTATTTTTGCCAAAATATTTAGCTTGTTGCCATACACATGTTATCAGCTGCACTTTTCACTGCCGAAATAGAATTTTTTCACAATCTTTTTATGCTGGCGAGATTTTCTTTCACTGTAGCTGCATTTCTCTTTCAAGAAAATAAAGAATTTCCATTTCGAGATGGCACCTTAAGAGCCATTGACGTTATCAGCGCATTCATAGATATTTGTATATGTATGTGGGTGAATGTTACTTGTAGTGGTATGTGTGCGCGCAGAGGTGCATTGTTGTCTGCGTTTTCGACAAACTTCCTGTGCAGACAATGCTCAAGAGTGACGATGGCGTGACAAAACAAGTGTGCATGTATAGGTGTGTAGGTGTAAATGTATATATATATAGACATGAATGTATATATGCATAGTATGAATGCATATATGTATAAATATGCATCTATGTATGTAATTTTATACGTATGCCTTCCGCTTTCGTGAAAAATCATTTCTCTTGTCGCGCTTCGGAAGCGATAGAAGCGGAAATGATATAGTAAGCATGCAAGCATGTGTGTGTGTTTGTATGAATGCGTGTATTTATAGCGCAGTGTCAGTGGTAGTTGTGAGATGTCGCGCGATTGTCGGCGCGATTGCGTTCTACGGGGCTTCTTTTATTGCGCACAACGGCAGCGCGGCAATCATTCATGCGTGCACGCATATCAATACAACGCTGTAGCAGTGTGTGTCTGTGTGTGTATGAGCGCAGCATGTGCAATTGAATGTAATATGAAGTGCGCGAAGGTGTTGGAATGGCACAACAATCAACAAGAGAGTGTCAAATGCGCGAAAAGTTGTTTATTTGAAAACTGCCACAAAGAGCGCATTCACCAATACCAAAGCAGCAAGTACACACACACTCGCGCACAAGAAAATGCATGGCAAAAAGACAAACGTCAATTACGAAATGTAATCGAAACGGCATGTGCACTCTGCAAGGGAAGACTGAAAGCAGTGCTTAGCAGCGAAAAACACACTTATATATACAAATATATATATTATATATACAAATATATATATTATATATATTTTATATATACCGTAGTGTGAAGAAAGTGTTAGTAGCAGCGCCAAGTTGCAGCATACTTTAAGTTGCACTTGCCTTTGGTAGCATTCCACAGCCGTTAGTAAACAATTTAAAGCTTATATTACAGACTTTGAAATATAATTCTCACGCGTACTGCAGATTCTGTGCCGATTAAGCAATAAAACGCAGCAATTACTTATTTAACTTGGCGAGCGTGCCAAAAACGCCAAAAACGACCGCAACTTGCTCACACTCGACTGCTTTGCCGTTTGTGAAAAGATTTTAAAAATAAATTTATTTCCAAAAACCTTCAGCACATTGGCATTCGCAATTTGTTGGCACATTAGCGCTGCCCTAATTACGCCCTAGAGCCTCGTTTCGGTCGCTCGCACGAAAATCAATAAACTAAATATAAGCAAAATCACCGAAAGTGGCTGAGGCCATGTGCAGCTGGCAGCAGAGTTGGGCAAGACAGGCGAAAGCAGCGTTCAGGAAAGTGAGCCAAATGCAAGGAAATACAACAAAACCCGCACATACACACACATATATAAATTGTATATATAGTATATACTCTTAGATATTGTGTCTTGAGATTGTATCTAGCTGCTCACAACCACTCACACGCACTTTCTTAACGGCAACTGAAACCGAAACTGAATCTAAAACGTGCCAGCTGCGCACACACAGCTTGCAAACTGCTTCCCGCGCCCTCTTACTTGGCAATCAAAAGCTAAACCGAAAACTGAAAACTTAACTTAACTTATGCGAGTATAAGGATCATCCTTGAACTTTGCTGACCGGATGAACAATTAGTGCATATACTCGTGCTTATATACATATATATACACCTATGGATATCTTAGAAACCTACAAACATACCCAAGCAGCTGCCAAGACAAATCTTAAGACAGTTTGCTAGTCCGTCTAATCTACTTTTACTATTCATATTGCCGAAAATAGGTCTTTCATTGGGTCGAAAATCATTTGACAGTACTTTGTTCGATTTAGGCAGTCTAACTATACTAGTACTACCTACTCACAAGTACCTCTCTTTGTTCGATAAGTGAAATTGAAACATAAACTGTTTTAAAATTTCCAGAGATATCCAAGTGATATCATAGCTATAGCTTCATACTTCATACTTCATAATTAGAATAATTTACTGGCGATTAAAGGTGAGATACTCATGAAGATTCCTATTTTTCTAGTTATAAGGATAAGGATAAGGGAAGTCCCTTTGTTCAAGCTCACACGGCGAGATTAAACAAATTATCTATTTGTACAAAATGTTAAGAAAACGTGAATTTTAAACCTTTTCACAGCCAGTTGATGATAGATATAAAATGATTTTTGATGAATTCATTAAACTTTGACTATATTTAATATTCACAGTGATGAGGAAAATCCAAATTAAATTAATTTGAGTGTTATAGTTTACTTGAATAGTCCACTGCTTCCACTGAGAGGAAAAGACACCAATTTAAGACTTCCGATATTTTTTTTTGCAAAACTTTCTGATTCTAACAAGTCCACGAAGTCACTTCACGGTAGATCTAGGAAACAAGCTGTTACAATGGACTCAAGTCTTAGAGAAAGGCATGTTAGGTGAGTAGGTTTGGTGGGTTATGCAAAAAGATATCTGAGACACTTTGCGTGTAAGGCATACGAGAAACTCTACATGTCGATTGACTCATGCCATTCGACTTTAACCAATGACTGTGGCATGAGTCGGGTCGCCGCGAAGTGCTAAAATTGCTTATTTTCGACCTAAAACAGCATCGCGTTAATATTGCTCGGGAGATGTTGGACTCAGTCCGCGACGACCCAGATCTGCTTAAGAGAGTCATAACTGGGACGAGTCATGGGTTTAGGGGTATGATGTGGAAACCACAGCGTAATCAGTCGAATGGTAGCATGAGCCCTGACCAAAAAAGCACGCCAACTTCGGTTGTATGGAAGGTTTTTCTAACAGCTTTCTTCGATTTCAAGGACGTCGTGCATCATGGGTTCTTGACAAAGAGTCGTACAGTCAATAGAGAAGTGCAGATTATGTGCGGTTCGAGGAAGCATTCCTGCAGAAACGTCGCAGATTGTGGAAAAACAAAAATTGCCTTTTGAACCATGATGTACGTAAAGCCCCTGCTCACACATCATTGCTTGTGCGCGAATATTTGGGCAAATACAACACTTCAATGGTGGCGCAGTTGTCGTATTCCCCAGACTTCGCCCTTGACTTTTTTGTTCACAAAACTGAAGAGGTGGAGCTAAAGAAGCTCACAACAAAGTAATTTTTAAGTTCTTTGATCAATTGAAAAAAAAACTCTGCAAGAAGTGCAATGTATCTGCGGTGGTTGCTTTGAAAGGGGCAAAAGAGCTAGTTTCTTGAACGGTTCAAAAGCATGTTGAACGAGTGTTTTAGTTCGTTGGCCGGTATGTATGCCGGTATGCCGGTGCAAGCCTTTTGAATGGCCTCTACGTCTACGAATAGTTCAGATTGAGTCACTCTAGATTTTCCATTTCCATTTGTATAAGTATATTAATATTATTTTCTCGAGTTCGAGTTCTGCGTTCCAATTGAACTGTAATACATAAATTTAACCATGATATTGAAAAAGAAAATCTTGGCAAGATATTACTTCGATATTAGGGTGGGATATTAGTCGAAACTGATAACCCATTTAAGAGCTGCTGATGCCTGCTTTTAGCTTTAATAACAACAACTTTGATATGTTAAGTGTAACTGTACTTTTTCATGCATAGAGTCAGGTTTAATTGCAGTAAGCTACATATATATATTTGCTCTCAAAACGGCTTTTAGCAAAGAAAGCTCGAACAAACGCATTATAAATAAGTCAGGGTCACAAATTATACGCCACGGAGCATGTAATTTTTACCAAGCAAACCATAGTTGCTCCACCAGCTCATTTCAAAGGGAAAGTGGCCGCACACACAAAACGTTTGTGGCACAATTTCAGGCGCAGTCACCTATAAATGTGGCAACGCCTCTGCCTCCGCGCTGCCAGCCCCCATTGGCCACTATTTCACATTGCGCACACTAATAATATATTTTCCATTTGATTTCCACTATAATGCTTTTTCGAGCACTCGCTCGAGCGCAGTCTCATTTCCGTTTTGCTTTCTTATTTCTTGTAATATTTTTTTTTTGTTTTTGCTTTGGCAGCACCGCACTTTTGTGTGGCGGCGAATGCAGGAAACGACTTTCGCTTTATTTTCGCTTACTAAATTTTGTGGTGTGGTGATTTTGATTTTCCATTTCGGTTGCCGTTGGAGCGTCTTCTCGCTTCCAATTCATTGCATTCGTAGCCATTGTCCGCGCCTTCATTGCCACCCTTTACCGTTTGCTGGCCGCATTCCAATTTATATCTTCGATTGCTTCCTCTTCAGCTAAATACCAATAAATAAAATTGTTTTTTATTTCACAATAAATTTTTATTATTCCAACAGCTTGCTGGCATTTAGGCTACCCCACACATGCCTCCTCTGCCGTTCGTGGCGTTGATTGTTGCTACACGCATGTGAAGGAGCATATTTACGCTGGTGGATGTTCGTGTGCTTGTGGTCATATTACCTAGCACACGGTCGCTGCTTAATGGCAAAAGGTGGCAATTTAATGGCGTTTATAAAAGGTCAATTTGGCTTCCGGCATAGACGCACAACGCCCGGCCGCCCAGTGGAAGGGGTACACGCACACACACATACGCAGTTATTCAACCGTACTTTATTGGCTCGGTTATTCACAAAGGCGCACTTAATAAATTACCCACTCTGGCTTTTGGCTTCTGACTTCACGCTGCCCACTGCCCCGCTACCAAATGCAACCCTGTGTGTGCACACGAGCGCACCAAGTGCTGAGTGTGAACTTTGATTTGTTATGTTACATTTCATTGAGTCTGTAATGGCGGCGCACTACCAGAGGCTTAACGTTGCCTTGATTGCTAAGAAGTAGCGCCTGATTAAAGAGCCCACTCAATTGAACCCAGCCGCCTGCTCCGTACTGCTCCCGCCAGCTCACCTATCGACTTGTTCTTGCTACTTAATGAACATGAAATGACCTGTCCAGCAATTTATTAGCCCATTCAGCGTTTCTGCTAATTTTCTTCTCGACGCTATTTCAGTGTTCGGCATTTATTTGTTTACATGTTGGCTAGTGGTGTTGCCTACCTTTAGGCGCACTAACTACTGTACGCAATTTTAGCTAATATTGAGCAGTGCATAGCTCAGGTACATACATAAATATAACAGTATGAGTGTATAGGCTTGACAGCATGTTAGAATTCATTTGCTGTACAACTAAGTTGTTGTGTAATTCATCAGCAATTCTCACACACACACGCACATCAGCGATTGTTCTCATTCTCACGTACGCTGACAGTTGCGCCGGTAAATTTTATGTGCATTCCACTGATAGTAAATTTGGTATATAGTCAGCTAAAGGAGGCTCATAAAAGCCCCAATTGGCATTCCTTCCTGCTGACCAGCGCCGTGGACTGTGTTGCTATGCTGTTTGTTTTACTGCCGGATTTGGTGATTTTTATGACACTCCTTAAGGCCTTAAAAAGTTCAATATGCCAGTGCTAAATTCTATTTATTTGGCATTTCGGACATCTTCAACAGCTTTATGAGAGAGAGGTGTGTTTTTATTCTATCGAAATGGAACAAAACTCCTCATAAAGTAAATGAAAGTGTAAATATATTTATACAAGATCGCACAGTTTGGTCCATATTTTGGTTGTGAAAGGTTAAACGTGGACGATTATCAAAGTTTGGATTCGTCTTTTCGTATTTTTTTCCACAATTTGTTTAAAATGTTCCAATAAAACAGTAAGAGAAATCACTCAGCAAGATTGTGTTCTGACTTTTTTATTGTTCAATCGGCGAAAAGATTGTATACAAAGAATTTTGAGGAACGCTGCCAAGTTGATTTTCTTTGGCCCATTGAAAAAAAATTTACAGAAATTCTCTTAAACTCTGCCCAGATATTATCTTTTCGTTCGTTGTTCTGAAATTGCTTGTTACGAGAGTTGCCTTATATGTTAGATGTATTTGAGAACATTGAGAACAAAAACAAATATTAATCAACGAAAGTCGTCTTATTATTTTTAAAAATATTCTCTATTAAGGTTTTTATACTTTTGCATGCGTATGAATCAATCGATCACACTTTTACTTCTCTTACTGAAGTATCAAAATATTTTCAAAATATTCTATATTAACATCCTTACACTTTGAACCAATTGTCAAGCCATTTTTTCCACTCTGATTAAGGTATCTCCAAAACATGCGTTCTGAATGCATCAACCGCCTTCTCAAGTGTCGAAAAAACGTTGACCTCTTGGTATATTTTTTACGAAAGGAAATAAAAAGAAATCAGTCAAGTCACGGTTAAACGGAGGATTAAATCATCAAATCGATGTCTTGAGCAAAAATGCAGTTCCTTTAGTACACGTGTGTGAGCTTGCATCGTCGTGGTGAAGAGTTATTCAGCTTCGGTGGTTGGTTTTTCTGGTTTTATGAAAGGCAACTGGTAAACAAATGGTTGTAAACCACTCAGAATTTACTGTTCTGCGTTGTTCCAATGGTGTGGCAACCATT
The DNA here is from genome assembly GCF_023373825.1 of Bactrocera dorsalis. Taxonomy (NCBI): domain Eukaryota; kingdom Metazoa; phylum Arthropoda; class Insecta; order Diptera; family Tephritidae; genus Bactrocera; species Bactrocera dorsalis. Next base: position 15,370,059 of record NC_064304.1, on the reverse strand, counting down.
TGCTTGAAAGTGCCTCGCGAACCAACAACTTTTGTTGGACTTCGTTCATCTGGAAACACCTAAACAGTCGACTGGTCTTTACCTTCGGGCTAACACGCACAAATCCATAATTCATCACCTGTCAATAGTTTATAGACGAGTTTCGAAGCACCGTTATTGTAATATTTTAACATTTCTCTTGACCAATAGATAAGGATCATTTTTTTGAGCGATATACATATAACGGGTGATTTTTTTGAGGTTAGGATTTTCATGCATTAGTATTTGACAGATCACGTGGGATTTCAGACATGGTGTCAAAGAGAAAGATGCTCAGTATGCTTTGACATTTCATCATGAATAGACTTACTAACGAGCAACGCTTGCAAATCATTGAATTTTATTACCAAAATCAGTGTTCGGTTCGAAATGTGTTTCGCGCTTTATTTTGTTCAGCGATGAGGCTCATTTCTGGTTGAATGGCTACGTAAATAAGCAAAATTGCCGGTGAAGAGCAACCAGAAGCCGTTCAAGAACTGCCCATGCATCCCGAAAAATGCACTGTTTGGTGTGGTTTGTACGCTGGTGGAATCATTGGACCGTATTTTTTCAAAGATGCTGTTGGACGCAACGTTACGGTGAATGGCGATCGCTATCGTTCGATGCTAACAAACTTTTTGTTGCCAAAAATGGAAGAACTGAACTTGGTTGACATGTGGTTTCAACAAGATGGCGCTACATGCCACACAGCTCGCGATTCTATGGCCATTTTGAGGGAAAACTTCGGACAACAATTCATCTCAAGAAATGGACCGTAAGTTGGCCACCAAGATCATGCGATTTAACGCCTTTAGACTATTTTTTGTGAGGCTACGTCAAGTCTAAAGTCTACAGAAATAAGCCAGCAACTATTCCAGCTTTGGAAGACAACATTTCCGAAGAAATTCGGGCTATTCCGGCCGAAATGCTCGAAAAAGTTGCCCAAAATTGGACTTTCCGAATGGACCACCTAAGACGCAGCCGCGGTCAACATTTAAATGAAATTATCTTCAAAAAGTAAATGTCATGAACCAATCTAACGTTTCAAATAAAGAACCGATGAGATTTTGCAAATTTTATGCGTTTTTTTTTTAAAAAAAGTTATCAAGCTCTTAAAAAATCACCCTTTAGTAGGTCACATGATGATCTTGCAGTATCAGTTTGCACCCAGCATCAATAGTTTTGGATTGTGATTTGGGACGACCTGCACAAAATTCGTCTTATAGTGATCTATGACCTCGCTTGAGTTCACCATACCATCAATAAACACCAGCTCTAGATAGAGCTTCATCGACAAACATTGAACGAAGTTCATTGATGCACAGTTCCTGAGTTAATTCGCATAAGAAGTTGTAAGAAAAAATTGCGCAAAGATTTTCCCGATTTAGTTAGAGGTTTTTGTTCAGATGAATATTTTAAGTTACTGTAAACAGTAAAAATAGCGGTTGTATATGAAAACGTTCTGAGTATGTATGTACATAGATTTTACAATAATCTTGTAATTTGCCAGATTGCATCACTAGGGTTGTAAAATCTCGATATATAAAAATCATAATACATGCTTTTCCTCGTATATTTTTTCTAAGCTTTTGACACAGCAACGCAAAAAGATTCATCTCTATTCACTGCGATTGGGGTATTTCGATTTTCAATGGCTATTCAAATTAAATTTTACCAGATATGCTTACATAAAATGGCTGGAAACTTCTGGTCAGCGGCTTCCAATGGCTAATCTGAATTATCTGTCAATTTGTTGTGATTTCTGATACTCGACTTACTATGATGCCGTGTCCACATTTTCGTCATAGAAATATATGAGGAGATGCTACTAATTACTCAATCGATTCTTGAAATTAATTAATTATTATCGAGGCTTAAGGCCTATAAATAATTCTACAGCAAAATTCTTGAGATATGGAGCTTTTTAGAAATATGGATAGCATAGCTGGTCCGGTTTTTATATTAATCTCTTATTTATGTCGGTACGAGGGTATTTAATATTAGCTAATGTATTATCGTTAGAGAAGCGAATCGATCTCACCATGCAAGCATGATAACGTTGTTCATTTTTTGACAAGAGAACTGCTCTTAACAATAGTATGTGGAAAACTGGCGAATTCATGACCATTATAAACATCATAATGTATTCGGAAAGCTGCTGATCGAGGAAAAAAATGTGTTTAGATTTATCTAAAAGTACTGCAACAAAAGTTAGAAGCTCTGTTGGTGGAATTTTAGCAGGTTCGTTAAAGGAACACATCGAACATGGTTAACGTTAGCTTACCTTGCCTAAAAGATATAATATTTTATGTCAATTGCTTAATCGAGTAAGGTAATCTTGGACCCTTATATGGAATATTCAGTAGCGCTATCATGAACTGTTCCTCTCTCTCTTTCTCTCTTTTCATTCTTTCTCTCCTCTGCTCTCTCTATCTCATTCTTCTATTTCCCTATCGGCATCTTGCTCACATTACCCACCTAAAGGGAGATTTATTTCGCAGCAAATGAAATTCCGTGCGGGCCTTGCAAATGCAATTTAATTCAGTTTCTAAGCAAAACCGCAAACCTGCTTCAATCTATTTCGACTTTTATTACAATTTTTTGTTGTTGTTGCTGTTGCTGCTGCTTTTACAGCGCTTTTATCACATTGACACTGCCAACGAATTTGCTTATGCAAACCACCCGCTCAATTTCGCAAAGGTTTCTGGCGGGAGCGGGCGCGTAAATAAAGTCAACAGACTCTTATATAAAGAAAATACATGCGTGTTTGTGTGATCATATCATCATATATTTGTATGCATGTGTGTGGGAGTGTGTGGTGCGAGTATTTGAATTTTACGGCATCGATAAAAGCAAAAATCCGCCAAGCAGAAAGTCGGCTCGAGTTGAGTGCTGCGACGCACAGTGGCACCGCTCCATACATTTCTTGGAAAAAAATAGAAGCAGTGGTCGTACAACAATGAAACTTTGCAGAAACACTTCTCTGGACTAAATTAAGAAATTTTGAAAAAATCTTGGAATACCGCCCACTGCCACACCCACCTCCCATATAACTGCAATTGCCAAAATTTTTATTTTTAAACCTAGGGACTTGAAATTCGGGACACTTCTTAATTGAGTTCTCCTGATGAAAAAAAATTAAACTTAAACACAAAGTGACGTTATTTATACCTTTACCTTGATAAAAATCCAATATAATATGCAATGTTTTAATTGAATATGTAACAGGGGAAAAATTGTGTTAGTTTTTATTTGTAATATTATGCAAGCACCATATCTTTAACAATGGGATCTAGTTCTAAGGAAATTTTGTTCGAATGACGCCTTAAGCTACTTATGTAAGGATCCGAAGTTATGAGAAGTCTGTTGAAGACATCAGTATTTGTGGAAATTCGATCACACTTTCTCGAAAACATCAATCGATACTTCCTGTAGTCTTTGTTTCTGGCTGCCTCGGCTTTCTCTGAAAGCATTACTATTGGTAATACGGCAGCATCCATTATATCCTTACCATGCATTAGTACTTCGTGCACAGTAACAGGCATATAAAACCAACTATAATTTTGTACGAACAGTCTCGCAGTGTCTGACGTATATAATTTAAATTTGTCACTATCAATTTTTTCGCCACATGTAATTATTTGAAGAATCGATCGATAAGTTCTTCATTGACGCCAGTAATATCCGCAACCATTTGTGGGTTTAAAAAAAAAGCCTTGTTGTGTTCCCGTCGTTAGAAGTTCCTGTACCTTGTTGAACAAAATCAACTCGCAACCGCATTTTATCTTTAAAGGCCGCTTGTATTTTTAATTTATTTTGTATTTTAATTTCTTTGTTTTGGAAGGTTGCAGCCCATTTCTGAAATGGTAAATTATAAGCTATATGGAGAATGCATTCCATAAACTTGATTCTAGCATGTAAGGATGAAATTCCCAATTCACATGCCTCAGGTTTAATTGTTTTCATGGAAACTTATTCTAAGTTGTTCATTTCAGTAGGTTTCGCTCCACATATGTAGCATACTGCTGCTGCAGTGGTATGTGTCACTATCTGAGCGGTTTTACCATCCAGCATTGTAAAAAGGAGCTTGTGTAATACATTAATTTCCTTGCCTTGTACATGAGCGCCTGAAAGTATACTACATTTTTTTGTCTTATTGACCATTTGTATGAAATATTGGAAGCGACTATTGAAATTAAAATCGATGTTACTAAAAGGGACGGTAATTGGCGATTGTTTTTTTTTTTAATTGAAAGTACAGACTTGGAACTTTCATTTTTTTATAGTAAGAGGGCTAAGCAAGGCAAAGCACATAAAGTTTTTTTCCATCAAAAAATGAAAAGTTGATATTTTTAGTATAATTTTGAAAAATTATAAAAATTAGCTTCCTTTGCCAATTTCAATAAATCTTTTTTTTTTATAAACAGTAGGTGCTATATAAAAAAATAAAAGAAAAGTCATAGCTGTAAACTTACACACAAAAAAAATTCTTTATTTGGACAATAATTTTAATCTGATTTTATTGAATAACTTTCCGTCGACTTCTGTTAGTTTTTTTAACTATAAAATTTCACTTTTTATAAAAACCTTGTTGAATTTTTCTTATCCAAATATTTCTTTACAAACCAAAAACATTAAAGTTTTGAAATTGGAAAGTGGAAAAATCCTATTTTTTCCGCCGAAATGCCACTGTGCGACGGTGTTGTGAACCGCAGAACAAACTAGCAAATTTACGCACACCCACTCGGGGGAAAACAGCAACAACAACAACCAACACACAACGGCAACATAATATAGTTGGCAAGGCGGCGGGGAGGAGGGTGGCAGCGCCTGTCAGGCACTTGATTGCATCCTTGAGTAGGCAACCACTAAAAGTACAGCCGCAAAGAAACAACCGCAAACATACGGTTGACAACATCTTAGGCGTCCCCTCATCACTACCGCACTCCGTGCTTTGTTGTTGTTGTTGCTGTTGCCGTTGGAGTGCGCAGTGGGTTTGGTTAGGTGCAAGTTTTGTTTGCCGTCATTTGTTGTGTGCGAGTGTGTGTGCATTTGAGTGGCTGTGAGCTGAGAGGCTTTGCAACACACACCTACAAACTACAAAAACAACAACGCCGCATCTGCGGCAAGTGTTTGCGTGCATGTGTGCGCTATGCAAAGTGAAAGTGTGAAAAATTTCTCATGTGCCTTAAAATCGAAACGCACACTCGCGCCCACACGCGATTCAATCTACTCACACGAGAGTTTTATCGAGAATTTTCAATAGGCTTTTGACACGCAATATGCTAATGAGGCACTTAGCAGCGGTTTAGGCGCAATAAACCAATTCTAGCATACACACATACATTTATGCGCAGGCTGGCAAAATTCTCTGCTTGTGTGTGTGTGTGTGTGGCTCCCTGTGCATCTACGGATGTGTGCCTCATGTGTGGCGCAAGCGTGTTATTAAAAAATAATAGCTTGCAAGAGGCGTTAAAGCACAATGATGAATGCAAAGCGAACGCTTTTCTGGTTCTATTGTTGTTGTTGCTGTTACTCACCGCTGTTGCTAAAGATTCATGAATGCGTTTTTGAATAATTTCGATTGTGGCAAAAAGCAGCATGCATACACAAGCGCCCACGTTTTTGCGCGCCACACGCCCATGCATGCATTTAACACACACACACACGCACCCGCAGTCATCCATCCATATTCATATGCTTGTGTGAATTTTTTCCCGTAAAAAGGAAATTTGTTGATAAAAATGTAAAATAATATGCACAAATTGCATGCGCGCAACGGAGGCGCCACACCAAAGCGCTGTTGCGCGTTTAACTGAAAAAATGGAAATGTGCAACAAATTGTTGAAATTGTGGCAACATAGCGCTGTATCTGCCAAAAATAACAGTTATTACATATGCAATAAGTTCTTTTAACTATTCTAGTAATTTTTTTGCTACCACACGCATACCCATACGATTGTATATAATATATGTACATATATCATAAATATACAGGCTTATATTGCAACAAACTCACTTCCAGTATGCCTGCAACACATTTTTTTCAAATTAATGCGTGTATTTATATATGTATGTAGGTGTGTATATTTTTCATATTTTTTTTTGTTTAATTCCTATTAATACCGTATAACTATTAACAATATCGGATGAGTGGCGTGTATGACTGCTGCGCGCCGTTTTGCAACATCACTGATTTTTGCTCAAATTAAAAGCGATGGGTTTTTATGCAACGAGTTCGGCTCTTTACTAACAGCCATTCTTTAATTTTTTTTAAATAATTTTTCTATTTTTTTTATAAACACTACATACGCGTTTAATTCTCCTTGGGGAAAAAATGTGAACACTCCCCACCCTGCTTCTCTCGTTTATTGCATTTGAATAAATATTATTTCAAATTTGCATTTGCTTGTAAAAATTGCGTTTTCAGCATTTAAATGCTCTGAAGGCTTTTAATTATGGTGTAAAGGCCGAAAAAGTTACCATTCAATTACATATACATACATACATATATAATATAATATATAAATACATATATTGTGGAAAATCGTGTAATGAGTTTAAAGGCATGAAGAGCGAAAATGAAAAAGCACAAAAAGAAAACAAGAACATATGCTACTCGTATAATAAGTTAGGTTTTCCATATTTATGATTTCTTATAGATTTTTAATTTTTTAATAAGGTGGCAACACTGCCTATCATATTTTTGACTACATTTTCTGCAAAATATTTCTAAAGCAACTTCCAAAATATATAAATTACATATTGAAATAAAATTAATTTTTCAGTTAAGTGGCAACTCTTTTAAAAAAATACAAATTTAACAAAAAAATCTATGTTCCACCTAAAGTCAGCTGAAACACTTACCATTTCTTAACAATATTGTGGTATTTGAACTTTTATATATACTTCAAAGAGTTTTATTGTTTTTGAGAGAGTGGCAATACTAGCCAAATAATTCTTCTAACTAAGTACATACAGTTCTCACGGAATCAAAGAAGTGGGCACTGGCGTCACCGGGGGAGGATGGCGTCTTTCCAGCACTTTCGAAATAGGATATGCAAGACCTCTTGCCACATCGTGTAGGGCTGATAAGGGAAAGCTTTGTGATGACGTAAATCACAGAACAGTGGAGAATAGCCAAGATAATCTTCTTCCCATAGGTAGGAATGAAAGACGAAAAGGAAGGTGGGGGCTTCAGTAGGTAGATGGATAAAGGCTGTACTGAGTACTACCATAACTGAAACCAATCTGAGGGAGAGTAAGAATCGTCTTGGTACTAAGAGGGGCTGCCCACAGGGTGGAGTTATATCCCCCTGCCTGGTTATGAAGACTAATAGTAGATGTGCTCCTTGAGTTGCTCACAAAGTTGGGATTCGGTGTTAGGGTTACGCCGATGATGTTGTCATAATGTCAACAGATAAATTTGAGAACACTCTCTGCGCCATAGTTCAAATGGGACTTAAGTCTAGCAACGGGATGGGGCAATACGATAGGGTTAAATAATAGCCGCCGTCTTTTTTACAAAGCGAATATCTCTTCGGTTCTTGAAGCCCCAATCACTTGGTGGCAGTTAGTTGAGGGTGTCTAAAGGGCTCAAATTCGTTGGCCTCACATTAGACTCTACCTTACAATGGAATATGCACGTGAAATTAATACTGTCCAGAGCTACTAAGGCACTCATGATATACAGACGCCTAGCCAGCAGATCCCGAGGCGGCAGATCAGGTATCATCAGGTGGTTATGTACCATGATGGTAAGAGCTATAGTTACTTATGGAGCGGTTGCTTGCGCATCGACATCCTACAGACCTTCTACTATCGAAGCTGCAAAGAGTGCGTTTCTGAAGAAATGCGTATTTGCCAAACGCAGCACTTGAAGTCAACTTGGAGCTACCACTGCTGCATCTAGTGATCAAACTAGTAGCGAAAGATAACATGCTGCTCATGGCAGAGGAAGGTTTTGGCAAAGGGAAGATAATGTTTTCTTAACAAATGAAGGCTTTAGACAAAGACCCTCCACTGACCCTTCTTCTAAGAGATGGCATAACGAAGAGAATTAACTTTGGATTAGAGCGATTCCACGCTTAACCTACTACTGAGGGGCAGCACTGACCAGTGGTACACTGACGGCGCGAAAACACCGAAAAGCATTGGAGCAGGCATTGCAGGACCGCATACCAAACTATCCATACCAATGGGACGTTTTCCGAGCATTTTCAGGCAGAGGTCTCAACATATCCCGCGACAAATTCCGTTTCCTTGTCGCGCTCTATACAGGGCACTGCAGGCTCAGGGAGCACTTGTCCAACATGGGCATAGTTTCTTGCGCAAACTCTCGATTTTGCGACGTGCAATAGGAAACTACATAGCACCTAATCTAGATTGCCCAGCAATTTGTAGAGGCAGGCTCAACACCTAAGGTTCCATCTACGTGGACAGCGAACACATCACCTCAGTACCGCTCAGCAAGCTCCTGGAATTGCTCAGAAATCTGGACCTTTATGACCATATTTATTATTGAAGAAGGTCCAATAGACCATAGGTCACAGTGCAAAGCTTCAAACTCTTTCTATCTATCTATATACAGTTCCCATTTACCCTTCACCAGTTACCTATATTTTCTCACATTGAACTTTGAACCATATTTTCTCTTCATTTAGCAAATATTTCAGTTTCTGTTATTTATTGTTAAACTTTTTTCTTCAACTTTGGTTTTTGCACTCTGAACAGAGCTGCAAAGCCACACAAAATATTCCGCATATTTCTTGTCCATCTACGCTGATCTGATTTCTGTAAGGATTATAACAAATCATAAAAACATTTTAATCCGATATTGCAACCAATTCTAGGAGCCTGAATTTTAGCTCTAAAATAATTTTTATTCTACTTTTCTACATACATATATGATTATGGTTTCGGCGAAAACCGAAAAAAGCTATTTATTTTTATAATTATAATTAAAACAACTTTTCAACTCTCTATACCCGTAATACTGTGGTTGAAAAGGTGTGTGACTTTGATAAGAAAAAATAGACTACGCCCTAATGTAGGCAGCGTTATTTAATTAAAATCTCAATGTGTGAGAAACTGCTGAATATCACAGTGTGGAGTGAGATAATTGCTTAATATTAATGTGAAAAGCGCCCACCTCACACTCTTCTCTCCCTGATAACATACTTTCTTCGCCCGCCTATGTGTATACATTTATTTTCCATCATTTGCAGGTTAATTTTAATTTCATTTAATTCAAGAGCCATATTTCACGCCGCACTATCCGCGTCGCAGCGCTCACCTACTACTCATCGGTGGCACTTGAAGCGGCGCTCCGCAAACGAAACTTGTTTCCCACTAATCCCAGTGTAAACACGCGTTTAATTTGTAATAACATTTACCGTTACACTTTGCAATAATTCAGGAATTTTCTTTTCGCTCACTCAACGCGGTGCAAACGTACACACACACCCAGTTCACATGCAGGCACACACATGCTTTTGAAAATAGTTTCTATGTGTGCATCTTTTGCTATGCCAGGTAGAGAGGCTGCCACTCGTGCGCACCTACATACACATATGTATGTGTGGCATGTGTTCTTGCAACATCTCAATGTCTTCACTTGGTTATGTAAGAATCGCTGCGCGTTGTATATACCGCGCGTTCATTTTCTTTTAATTAATTAATTTGTCCTGCACGCTTTCGTGGCATGAGACGTGTTAGCTGTTGTTGTTGTTTTTGTTGTTTTGGGGCGTAAGAGCTCAGCTACAAGTGCGGGTGGAAGATAAGTGGTTGTTGCTGCGAAGTGAGTCAAGGTAAAAATATGCTTCTCTAATTTGTATTTGCTATTTTTTGGTAACGTCGCTCACCCTCTCTCGAGTGTTGCACGAAGATAGCAAAGGCGACACTACAGCAACTAGCCGAGCATTGCTGGCAGCCTTACGAATTGCTTACCTCAAAAGTTTATGGCTACACACACATACATAGGCGGCTGAGTGTGTGGGAGGGGGGGAAGATTTTTGCACGTACAAGTGTGTGTGTATATGTGTGCAGCGTGTGGCGTGTGGCGTGTGGCATGTGAAAACGCGCTAATTGAGACAACTGAAATAATTTCGTAATCTTAGACAAGTATGCCAGCGTTGCTGCGGGGGGTTAAGTGGCGCTCGGTGATGTGTGAATGGGTGTGTGCTTACCCACACATATACAAACACGTGATAAATATATTTTACGTAGGTGGCATCTTAATTTGTGGATAAAAGAGTGAATGGGCATGGTTATAGTTTCGGTGTTTTCGCTTTCTTTTATGACATCAAAATGCTTTTAGTTGCTTTTAGCGCGTGGTGTAAGGCCTAGAGGCATTTAGCGAGCAGACACAGTGCTATATTTTGTTGTGGTATTATAATTAATTTTGAATTTCGTAAAACAGTAAATTTCTGCGAATGTCAAACAATTGCCAAAGTACATTTCAGGGAAACTTTTGATTAGTTTTGAGTCTGAATTTGTAATTCCGAACTTAATTATTAATATTGTTGTAATGAAAAAAAAACAACCGCGAATCACTAACACTTCACATAAACACTCTGAAACAATTTCTGCACAACCTTTTTAGTTTCCAACTATCTTCCAACAACAAGAACAACAACTTTACATTTTATACCAGAAAATACGAGTGTGTTTCGAGTACGTCGAATCGGTTGCTGACAATGTGCTTAAGATAAGTTAAGATGTGTGAGCCCCTGATCGATAGCTTCAAGATACTTCGTTATCAGACTTATTGGAGAGTCTAAACAAAGCGTAACGGTGGAAAGAGCAAAGTTAATGAGCAGGCGAAATGGCACCCCAGTCTTATGGCAGTCTTAACTCCGGTAGCCACTTGCATTTCACTTCTGGTTCTCGTGTGAGTTCAGCAAGTGTTGGTCAACAACTAGAAAAAGCTACCTGGAGAAGGCTCGACCCTTCCTTCTCCACTCAGTTTCGGTGTTTCTTGAATTCACAGTTAGCGGTTCCGGGCATCTTATGCTTATCATCTAACCTAACCTAACCTAAGCTAACGTGCAATCTGTGCAACTATAGGTGCTAGAGTCAATAACACGCATATACATATGTATATATGGTGACAATAAGTACCCAAAAATTGTAAATAAAATGCAAAATATTTAATTATTAATTTTAAAAACGGGTACCACGAAGAGGTAATTTAATTTTGGGGAACATGAAAAACCCAGATGGAGTAAAATCCCCTACATAAGCCTGCTTATTAACCGTCTGTCCCTCCCGAACAAAATCATTATGCACCAAACCACAAACATCATCAAAAAAACAATGAGTATTACCTTGATTTTCAGTGGCTTTGGCGTGCCTCCCCATTTGACTTTTTTGCATGTCAAGCTCATGAACTCAAGTTTCATCGGCAGCTATAATGAATGTGGGATCAGAATTGGCACGATCAAATGTCCAAAGAGACCTTGTTACGGTACACTTAAAAAAAAAAATTCACCTTTATCGGCACGAGTCGAGCAAGAACGCGTTTCATATCCAAAACGGACCGGAAGAAATTATCTTGTTATCTCTCTGACACTTGTATGACAATTTGCAAGCATCACATCCTTCACTTTTCAAATATTTTCATCAGTTGCTCTTCAACAGATTTTCGAAGGTCGTTCAGAACGATGCATGTCTTCAACGATATCTCGACCGTCTTTGAACGGGTTTTTGAAGACTTTGTATCACTCGTAGGCTTATGTTTTTGATAAAACTGAATCTTCGTAAGACTTTTCCAACATTCGCCACGATTCCACACATGAAATTTGGTTAGCATTACAAAATTTGAGACAAATTCTTTGTTGGATATTTTTAGCCAATGTAAAAATCGTAACTCACTTCTGAGGTGCACCGACTTAAGCAGCTGCTGTAGACAAAGTGTTTGACAGATCGCGCTCATATTTAGCTTAATAATTAAGGATATTCCTACCAAACTAGCAAAATACAGTTTTTTGAAATATCAGTTACTCCGGATACTCTCTTGTGACAACATATATAGTATTTCTTAATGAGTCACTTATACATTTATTCCCTATATATTTCGCCAAGAAGACTTCAGGCAAACATATGGTGGTGTGTACCACTCAGAATTGACCGTTCTTAACGTTGCTCAAAACCCTCGGAACAGTCGCCCCAACATGACCACATTTGCCGAAGGAAACCCAGGCGAACCCGATTTTGCTTCGAAGTGCTTCTTTCCACGAAGCAACCTTTCTTTGTATTTGGCTCGTCCTGGAAGATCCACTACGAGTCGATTGCTGTTTTGCTTCGGGCTCATACGCATAGATCCATGATTCGTCACCTGTGACAGGATCTTATAAACGGTCTTTTGAAGCACCCGCGATCGTGTGTTTTTTTTTCCAGTAAAATTTTTCTTTACACCCCTCCATACGAGCCTTTTTGCGAGCGGATGTGCAATTGTGCGGGAAATCCAACGAGAACAAACCCTGTTTTACGTGGCCATGGTGTTCATGCAATATCGAATTTATGCTGGTGGGATAATGCATAGGCATGCCCGGGTTCTATCCGAGAGGGTATGTACATGACTGTCTTGCATTATCAGTTCCCGTACGGCATCGGATGTTTTATCTGGCACCCGGCCTGTTTTTTGGACGGACCTTCAACCGGAATTCGTCCTTGGACGAGCGCGCTAGTCGGCCACGATTGAATTCGTTGTGACCAGTTTTTCACAGTGCTTATAGCCCGATGGTGCTGTATCATAATCCATACAAAGATTTTAGTTTCATCGATGCACTCTTGTCCTCGATAATCCACCAACTCGCAACAGTTGTGTAAAAAATGATTTGCACGAAAAAAATGTTTCACGAGTTAATTCCCATTTTTTTGGCCGAGATGTAATTTTTTTAATCCCTTAATATAACTAGT
>NC_064304.1:15333887-15356620 GCF_023373825.1 Bactrocera dorsalis | reverse complement strand
AAAATCATTATGCACCAAACCACAAACATCATACTAAAGAAACAATGAAATGTTACCTTGATTTTCAGTGTGCACTCGGCGTGGCTCCTCATTTGACTTTTTGCCAAGCCTCATGAACTCAAGTTTCATCGGCTGCTATAATGGAATGTAGGATCAGAAATTGGCACGATCAAACTGCCCAAAGATACCCTTTTTTAACCGTACACTTTTGAAAAAAATTCAGATTTTTATCGGGGCGAGTCCGAGCAAGAACGCGATTCCATATCCAAAAAACGGACCGTAAGAAATTACTCTTGTTATCTCTCTGACACTTGTATGACAATTTTGCAAGCATCACATTCCTTCACTTTTCAAATATTTTCATCTGTTAAAAGAGGTCGAAAGGTCATTCAGAACGAGGTAATGTCTTTAACAGACTTGACTGTCTCTTTTTGAAGCCTTTTGTACTACCTCGTAGGCATGTGTGTTTTTGAATAAAACTAAATCACGGTAAAAGCCCCTTTCCAACATTTCGCAACGATTCCGCACATGAAAATTTGGTTAGCATTACAAAAATTTGGAGACAAATTCTTTAGTTGGATATTTATAGCCATTGTAAAAATAGCAACGCACTTCTGAGGTGCACCGACTTAAGCAGTTGCTGTAGACAAAGTGTTTGACAGATCGCGCTCATATATAGCTTAATAATTAAGGATATTCCTACCAAACTAGCAAAATAGAGTTTTTTGAAATATCAGTTGCTCGGTTAATTTCAATTTCAGCCTCCGGATACTCTCTTGTGACAACATATATAGTATTTCTTAATGAGTCACTTAACACTTCTGATTGTGTGAGAGCATCCAACGATACATATATTATACATAACGCTTAAGCATTTATCATAGAGTATTTCGGTTCCAACGATAAATGCTATCATGATATTGGAGGATAGAACCAGGATGGCCAAACGGGGCTAATCGAATCCACGCTGGATCATGTTATACAGGGTAGGCCATTTAAAGGGTTGACCCATTTGTTTCTAAAAAAAAAGAACAAAAGAAACACTTCATTTCAAAAATAATTTATTTGGTCCAAGGGGGATTTGTTTCAGCTAATTTTAAAAATTAGATCGCGTAAATGGGCACCCTTTAGCTTTGACAGCTAAATGCAACTCTTTTTTTCGACATTTTCCATGACTTTGGCCAATGTTTCGGATGATATGGCGGCTGTTTCACGTCGAATGTTGGCTTTCAGTTGAGCTAAGGTCTTTGGCTTATTAGCGTATACCTTGGATTTCAAATAACCCCACAAATAAAAGTTTGGTGGCGTCAAATCTGGTGATCTCGGTGGCCAGTCAACATCACCATTTTTCGATATCAATCGCCCGGGGAAAAATGGTCGCAATAAATTGTTTGTTTGGTCGAGCTGTATGGCATGTAAGCCCCGTCCTGTTGAAACCAGAAGTTATCCATGTCATTTTCGCGAATAATGGGTATCACAAAATCCGTTATCATGGCTCGATTAACGCTCACCATTGACTGTTGTCGTGGCTCCATCATCGTCTTCGAAAAAATACGGTCCGATGATCATATTCGCGCAAACACCGCACCAAACTGTTACTTTTTGGTCGTAAAGAGGCTGTTCTTCAATTAATTGAGGATTTTCGGTGGCATAAAATCGGCAATTTTGCTTGTTTACGCCTCCATTCAACGAGAAATGTGCCTCGTCTGACATGATGAGTTTTCGCCAAAAGTCAAGTTCGTTTTCAGCCATTTCGATGGCCCATTTGCCAAAATTAAGGCGTCGCGGATAATCAGCTAGGGTTTAGTTTTTGTGCCATTTGAATTTTATAAGGAAACATCTTCAAATCTTTATGAATTATGCGTCGGAGAGTGGTGCGAGAGATGTCTAATTCCTGAGAGCGGCGATAACTCGATGTCGATGGAGTCTCCCTCAATACTGGCTCGTACAGCTTCGATATTTTCATCAGAACGTCCTTGTGCGTTGTCTGGATGCATGACTGGCATTACTGGAGATTACCGGTGTTCACAAATTTTGCGTATAAAGACTTAATTGTGTTCTTAACTGGAGCACTTTTCACTTTATTTTTTTTTGCGAAACGCACGTTGAGTTAACACAATTGAAAAGTTATTTTGAATATAAAGCTGAACAATTTCAGCGCGTTCTTTTGGAGTGTACTGTTCCAATGGTATAAATTGTCTTCGAATGACGCTTCTAACGCGGTATGACATTAGCCGATTTGGCAGCGCTGTTAAAAGTTACAGCGTTGCCAGATGGGTCAACTTTAAATAGCCTACCCTGTATATAAGTGTTATATACCTGTAGTATATATACTTTATAGGTATCTGAAGTTACCTTCTTCACTTTATGTTAAGCTTAATATAACTAGTTCTGGCTATAAATACAGAAATACAATGGTTTTACTTCGTGCAAAATTGCGTTCAAATTCACGTTGTAAGAACTTTCTCCATCAAACTCTGCTTATGTTGGTTCCACATCCTTCATCACCGATTTCACTCAGATGAAAACGCATTTAAATAGTTGCAGAGAGTTGCCCTTGTCTTTCCACTAAACTTTTCGTGCCTTCTCCATCCAGTTGGATATCAAAACTTTTCATACCCCACAAATACAATGTCTTTAAATAATTAAAGCAATATTATTCCTCTGCTTGAGCACACTCAAGTTCAGCACTTAAATTATAAGAGTCACATATCAGCAACTGCTTTCGATTTGCATACTTCAAAAAGATTATTTTCTTTTGTTGCATGCCACAAACGTAATGCGAAGTGTTGTGGCACATGTGTTCATAATTTTTTTCTCACACCTGTCCTGAACAAATCGACAACTGCTGCCGGCACTAGATTGCGCGAAAAAAGAGAGAAAAATTAAAAAAAAAATAATAACAACAACAAATCAAATAAAAGAATTTTGTAATTTTGTAAGAAGCGACAATGTAATTCTTAGCAAACGAAGCTTGCGGCTGACAGTTCATGGAAGTGTGTGCACGAATTTTTCAATGGCTTAATACAGCAAAAACAACAACAAAAAATTTTGAATACATTTGAATAAATGCAACACGCCTAATTGCCCTCAAGGTGCCAAACACATAAAGCATTTGAAATGATATTCTTCCTTTGCCACCGAAATTTACACTTGCACATGTATGCATGTGTGTGTGTGTGTGCGTAATCGCCGTAATCTCTGCTTACAACTTAAAAATGCTACTTAAATGCCCCAAATGCCGCGCTCATACGCTTTAAATACGTGCAACAAGAGACAGGCGGGCTCGTCTTAAGTTCCAGCTATGTTTTGCTGCAGCAACAACAATAATAAAAACACCATTTAGTACCCCACCCTGTTGTTAGTAATATTCGTTTTCGAAACGAGCTCATTTACAAGTGAACAGCAACCCGCTGATGCTGCCTGCGCACCTTGCCACATGTGTGTCGCAGCTCCTGTTTTCACTTTGTATGCGCGCCACTGATTTCCCTACGGCTGTCTGACTGCCTGCGCGCCTGACGTGTGTAAGTGTGTGGCAAATTAGGGAAAAGTCGCAACACGTGACTTCGTGTCTTTTCCATGCAACAAGAAAACTCGGCGAAAAATCGTGTTGCAGGCACGAAAAAAAAACACAAAAAGAAAAACGGCACCCCCCTGCTCCACACACCTCTGCGTGGCTGTGTAATATTTTTACGGCGAAAAAAGTGGAAAATAAAACTTTTAAATATAATGAAGCAAATACGCAGATGAGCGCCGCATTTGGCATATCAACGTGGAAATGTTTGCAACCAATGCAAAAAAACAACAAGCAGCTTTTTGCTACAAGAGTCATGATGAGCTGGTGGAATGCTTAATATTTTTCCCCTGTCTGCGTTTGTGTTTATCCAGAGTTTTTGGAATGAGCACTCACATATCTGGCGTGAGTGTGTGTGTCTGTGCGCGGAGTTGAGTGCGAAAGTTTTTCGTGTCAGCGCCGCACTTTGCAGCACCGCTGCCACCTCTTTAGCACTCAAGTTGCACGTTTAAATATGCTTGCAACTGATAACACAACCTGCTTCCTTACAAAAGGTATGGCGCGGTGGTTGGGGTGTAGCCCTGGTACTAAAAGACACTTGAACAATACAATGAAAAACATCGCAAAGCCAACGGTATTGCTGCAGTGAGGTGTTGCAAACACACACGCACACATACCACAGTCAATCTTAGTGGCAAGCAGACACAGCGGCAGTCAGGCAGACGGACAAAAACGGTATATTTAGTTGGCATGAAAAGTTAAATCCGCACCAATGCGCTAAAGTAATCCGGCCACTTGAAGACTTTGACTTCTGCAACACACATACATATATCTCCATATACATATTTATATATTGTATATAAATGTATATATCCACACCCGAGCACATGCCGTGGCATGTTGACGACTATCCGGAATGTTAACTGTATACTTGACTTCGCAGCATTTCGTCTTAAACAACACGCCGCAACGCAGCTTGCTTATGCTGGGCCAGTGGCAGACGTGAAAAATTGCAACAAATGAGTTGGCAAATTATAATGCAACAAATCTGTGCCGCAAAGCTACTTTTGCAGCGCACACACATGCACACAGTTGTCGGTAGAGCGAGAAAATGACTTTTGAAATGTGGCGACAACTAGCGCCAAACAGCGCTCAGCAGCCGGCAACAGGCGGTCGACACGGCGGTGGAAGACATTGGCGCAGCAGAGATCCCGCTGTGAGGATGTTGGCCTTTTGCTTGAAGAGTTGACATGTTTTCAATTCCATTGGATTATAGATCTTAACCCTTCATAATTTTTTTTTAGTTTTACCTTAGTTGACTCACATAGAAATAATTGACAGGTTTCTTGCCGCGCTTTACTCCAGTAGGCAAAATAACTAGCTATTGATGACCACATATGTTAGTAGAAGAGAAGCTTATATTGTACTTGAAATCTTACTTATGATTTGATGAGATCTCTATAAAGCCCACTTTGAGTTATTTAAAAAAACGGTGACACTTTCTCAGCTTTCCAGTATAAAACTCCTAAATGTAGGCAATGCTTCCAAGAATTCACGCACTAGAAAAGTATTGCCTACAATCAGGCGTAATATTAAAAAGTAAAGTCTCAAACCAACGGAGTGCCGAACAAAATGATTCGTCTAAGACCTCAATAATCTACTTTAGACATTTGCTGTAAAACCGTATATATATCATTTTTATTACTTTTTATTTGCCTCATTTCTTGCGCGCGGCTTACAATTTCACGTCAAGGCAAAAGTTGGCAAGCATGAAAATTAAATGAAATGTTAAAACTCTAACCATTAAGTGTGGAACATAATGACTGTGAGACGTCAAGCATGGCAAAAAGTTGGCCGGCAGATTATGAAACTCTTTGAAAAGTTTTGCTTCCTTGCTAAACAAAGCCAGACTACGCAATTGAAATCCTAAACAATGCCTGGGTAGATAAACATATGCACCTTCACCGGGCAAGTACCGAGGAGTTTTGTGGTGTAAATTGTAACTACTATTAGCTGAAGAGGGGAGGGCATTCAGGCGAAGAATTAATTCATTAAGCATAACTATGCTTATGCATCGAAAAAAAGTATATAAAAATTGCAGGAATAAAGAAATACAGTAAAGTTTTTATGGAAGATAAGATCATGTACATAGTCACGTAGTATCTTTATTTGTTCATAAATTTCATTTTGTGAGACTAAACCCTAGGTTTGAACTCTTGCTTGTGATACCAACTCCTTTAAATAACTAATTACATATTTTATTTGAAATAATATATGAAATATGTTCAGCATTAAATCTTAGTAGTCGATATCGGCTCAGAGAAGGGACCCTTGAGATTTCGATCAATTGCGTGAAGGCTCACGGACTAACTGTCAATCACGAGAAAATAGAAATCTGTGTCTCGAACTCTGTCAAATATTTCGTAGTTATCCTAGTTATATTAAATCCCAGGTGGGGAATGTGGGCGCAATGAAAATTGCTTCAACAAAGGCTTTGGGGGTTAGCCTTGACATCCGCTCAATGCACTGACCTGTGGTATGAAGAAATGCTTACGACCAGCCGGCTTATGATTTTAGGCTGCGGAAGCCAGCCAAGGCAGTCATAATATCATACTCAACTTAGTTAATAAACTTTGAGAAAAGGAAACCCACGAAGCTAAAGATTGAACCAATGGTTCTGTGATCAACAGCAAAATCTATATATTTGTCGAACACAAAAATAACTATACTTTTAGTGGGTAACTCGGATAATATCATCCGGCCACTTAGTCATATAAGAATAGAAGAGAATGAAAGGGCGGGCGAGCTAGCTTGTTTAGATCCTTCAAAGGTTGTTGGAAGCAATGGACTCTAGAGGTCTTGAAACACAAGTAATACAGGACACACCACAAATGGTTCATGCAGGACATACCAAAAATCTCCACCTTCCAAACAACAGGACCTAAGTATCACCGTAGGGGTCATCAAACAACTTCTACCCTTAAGTTCCTACCTTCAGAAAAAATGAGAAGTGGAATGCAGAGCTTGTGCGGAGGATGATGAAACGCACAAATATTATGTATGCGAAAGCCCAGCCTTCAACCGAATGGGAAGAGACATATTCCGCGGCCCCAAATTCTTCAACTTAAAAGACACTGGGCAGCTGAGGTAGAAACACTGAGTTGCTAAATAAGGCTTAAATTGATTACAGAAAGCACAATGGGCCTTATGATGGCCTAAATGCAGCCGCCTGCGGTCCGGCGCTGATACACCTTCCTCTTGAACTAACAAACCACGGTATGTTAACTGTTAAAAACAAAAATAAAAAACATTATGTCACATAAAAACTATTATGTAATGAAATTAAAGAGCTACGATAGTGAAGGTATAGTAATAGGTATACAAATTACATATCTGTGTCCATAACTTTGCCGCGACAATAACGGTTTGCAACGTCAAACACTGTAGTTTACAATAGTGCCAATTAAACCAGTTTACGGAAGGAAAGTTTCCTTAATAAAGTAACAAAATTCTAAATTCTAGTTAATTTTTACTATAACCGTGGGATATACGCGGATACACACGGAGCGACACACATAAATACATATGTATATAGGAACTGACGCTTAAAATAATCTTGCATTAAAGCGGTATAAGAAATCACAAAGTAGCGGTAATAACTGATATTCCCGCTTGTCTTCATGGCTCTCCAGTGCATTTCTCACACTCACGCGCTTACGCGGGCTCGCTAGCTCCCTCTTCCTTTCTCTCCCTATATCTCTTTATCTGCCATATGCATGAAGCCAAACATTTGATCTTCGTGCCTTCGTTCGCCGTGTTATGCGTTTCGCCTTGGCAAGTCACTTAAGCAGTTTACGGCAGTTGTTCGCTTAAATGAAATTACATCCCTTCAACCGAATAAATACAACTTTATTGCATGAATTTGTACTCGCCCGTAGTTTGCGCGCTGCCAACGGCGGCTGTGGAGCGGAGAGTCCGTGCGACGGCCCGCTCATTTGCACTTGGCCATAAAATGTTGAAACTTTTGTTGCCAGTTGGTTTTGATATCGTTGTCGTCGCGGCTCCTTCGGCTGCTGCTGCTTCTGCTTCTTCCTCGCGCGCGCTGCTTAATTGAAAGCTGCAAATATTCGTAAGTAATCGACACAGGCAGGTAAAAAGTAAATTCTGTTTTACACTGGCATTGCCAACACGGCGAACGGTAGTTCTGGTAGTGCGAGGCAGCGTCCGCTTGTTCTTCGTTCGCCAGCGATGCCATAATTGCAACGTACGAGGCAAACGTGCGTAAACGTGCAGAAACTTTACGTCAATTAAGCTCATCTGCAATTGTTGTTCCATGCAAGTTGGCCTGCTCGTACCGCTGGCGTGAACTCTGCAACGTACATGGCACAGTGTGTTGTTCGGGCATATTTCGTACTCGTTTTTGAAAACGTATAATAATTTAAATTACGAAAAATTCTTTTAAATTAAAACATACGTATCTGATTTTTGTTTGATATTTGAAAAATCCAATCCTGTTTCCCTTGGTGCAGTAAATAAGTACAATTTTAAGAAAAAAAAAATGAACTTACTTACTTACTTTACTGGCGTAGACACCGCTTACGCAATTACAGCCGAGTTAACATCAGCGTGTCAGTCGTTTCTTCTCTTCACAACATGGCGTCAATTGGAAATTCCAAGCGAAGCCAGGTCCTTGAACACCTGGTATTTTCAACGGAGTGGTGGTCTTCCTCTTCCTCTGCTTCCCCAGGCGGGTATTGCATCGAATATTTTCAGAGCTGGATTTTTTACGTCCATACGTATGACATGATCTAGCCAGCTCAGCCGCTGTCTCTTAATTCACTGAACTATGTCAATGTCGTTGTATATCTCATCGTTCCATCGAATGCGCAAAGGACCATGAATCTTTCGCAGAACCTTTCTTTCGAAAACTCGAAACGTCGACTCATTAGGTAATGTCATCGTCTATGCTTCTGCACTTATAGCAGGACGGAGGCAGAGTTTGGTTTTTGTTGGTCGAAAGTGGACTTTACTTCTCACTTGCCTCCTCAGTCTGAAGTAGCATCTGCTAGCAAGAGTTATTCTGCGTCGGATTTCTAGGCTGACATTGCTGTTGGTGTTAATACTGGTACCTACAACTTCGTAGTTATGACAGTCAACAGTGATATGAGAGCCAAGTCGCTAGTGCGATGACTGTTTGTTTGATGACAAAAGATATTCCGTCTTGCCCTCGTTCACTGCCAGACCCATTTGCATTGCTGACTTATCCAGCCTGGAGAAATCAGAATTATTGGCGCGGCATACGGCAGCAGTCGTACGCTCTTATAGAAGATTGTACCTGTTTGATTAAGTTTTTTTGCTGGAACATTTTTTTTCCAGGAGTAGATTGAAAAAGTTGCACGTTAGGCAGTCGCTTTGTTTGAAACCTCGTTTGATATCGAACGGCTCAAAAAGGTTACTCCCGTTCCCTACGGAGCTTTTGGTATTGCTCAACTGATACATTCTGCTTATCAGTTCTTCTCCGCCGTATTTGAATAGCTCGGCCGCTCCATGGTCATCGATTGGGGATACGGGTTCACCATCTCCTGGTGTTATGTTTTCACTGCCATTCAGCAGACTGGAGAAGTAAGTCTTTTCTCCATGATTGCATTTCGTCTGAGGGTTCTACAAGAGAATGTTCTGGTCTTGGAACCTTCTGTTAGTTGCCGCCATTGTTCGTAGAATTTTAAATTATATAAAACTTTAGTGCAGTGCTCCGACAGGACTTGAAATAAATGTCTCTTAAGCCATGTACCATAAAAAAAACATATTCTGTCCTCTCAAGTCTGTAAATCGGGCTTGAAAATATGGATGAATATAAGATGTAACCGCTGTGTTATCAAAAATAAGTTTATAAATAATAAAATATGGAAGAACGGATTTGTTGTTATTCGATCTAGAGTTATAGGTCCTCCTGAAATATTTTAAAAATCTACTGCTTGAAGAAGAACAACACTGTAGTTACAGATTTATTCCTCTTCTTCCGCCATACACTGTACCTTGATAACCACTACAACACCAAACTGTTCAGCTAAAAATTGTAAAATATAATGCACTTACGAACACACACATACACACACACAGGTACATATATATACAGTTAAGTATCGTAGTTCTTTGGTGAGACTTCCGCTTCTTTAGCAATCCTCTTTCACCGTCATTTACGTTGCAAAGTTTAAAGTTTTCTTGCACTTCTTACTGGCTGCACCGTCGTTTAGTAGTCGCTGCATTGCTGTTGTTTTTGCCATTTGTAGCGATATAGTGTCGAGGTCCTAAAGCATATTCTCATTACGCAATTGTAAAACTTTTAATGTTGCTCATTCAATTCATACCGTACATTGTCAGTGTTGTTTTTGTTATTGCTGGTACTGCTACTGATGTTGCTGTTGTTGTTTTTATTGCAACTGTTGTTGTTGTTGCTGCTGTACTTTTCCGCATTCGCATTTCGTGTGCGTTTTTATTGCCATATCTGCTTAATTACTATTGTTGCTGTTGCTGCTGTTGTTGGCACACTTTTTGTTGTAATTTATGCGATGTTTGTTTCGTGCAGTTTCGCCATCCCAATTTCGGCTGCTGTTTCCGTTTGTGCTGTTGCATTGTCGAGTTTTCGTTTTATTGTTGCAATTTCTGGCATTTTTCGGGAGAAAGAAAGGGAGGGAGAGGGGCTATGAAAGCAGACAGGCGTTGATGTGCGTAAATCGTGTTTTCCGGCAGGAAATGCTTCCCTAACGGTAAAAGTTCGAATGTGTATCTTTATTGCAGCTATAAATACCGTTATTCTTAGTGCCGTTGTTATTGGTTAGACTTAGTATATATGTATGTATGTTTGCGAAGGTACAAAGCTTGAAAGCTCCATAACCTTTTCATTCGCCGGTACACCAAATTTTCCATCAGCATTGAATTGCTTAAATTTGTACCAAACTAAATACAAACAGCTTAGGTTAAAATAATCTTTCTTCGTCACCGTGATATGGCAACCTTCGCTACAAAATTTTGTTTATAGTATTTTACAGATGCTTTTGAACTATTCGTTTGAAAGCAAGCACACTTATTTTAATTTTTTTTCTGGTAATATGGCAACTCTGCCAGCATTTATTTGTCATATAATTTCTTTTGTTTGTCAATTAGTTTTCATTATTGTTGCAAAAATTGCCGTTATTTATGTATGTATAATAGATATGTATATATGTAAGTATTAACACATTTTCCTTTAAAGAAACAATATGCGAGGTAATTTGCAAAAAGCAAAAATCTTATTTGATAGCACCTTGGCAAGTCTGCTCAAATACATACTCATTTAACCTCCCAACACTGTGCTTCCTGCGCTCATCACGTGTCCGCAACCAACTCATTTCGTTTTCAATTACAAACCTCATTTCCAATTTATGCGCATTTTCCATTCTCATTTACTTCAGCACTTCGCTTTTAAAGGTATAAACATCATGTATGTATGTGTATGTAGTTAGGTGTGAGCATCAGCTGTAGTGCAGTGCCGTTTTTATACTCTTACAACATGCTTTCTGTATTGTGTTGTTGCAACTGTAACTCGGTTGAATGGGTACTGACATTTAAAACTTACAACAACAACAAATTTAAGCAAATAAAGTCTACTCAGCATATTTGAAATATTCCTACAGTGGTGCATAAAAAATTGGCTCCAGTGAAAATAAAAAAGTATAACAATAATTTATGGTTTTCATTTAAAATGTTGAAGTCTTTTATGCAAGTAATTAAATAAATATATTTTGCATTGATAGAAAAAAAATTTTCTGACCGGGCGTTGCTATATTAAAAAAAAAAAAGTATTTTAATTTTCACGGTCTTTTGCGCAAGTAATAAAATAAATAATTTTTTCAATAATTACAAAAAATTTTCCTAAAGTGGGTTGCCACATTTTTAAAAAGTATTTTTTAATTTATTTTTCAAGTTCTTTTACGCAAGTAAAAGAAATAATTTATTTAATGATGACAAAAAATGTTCCTGAACTGGGTTGCCATATTTTTAGAAACTATTTTTTTTTTAATTTTCAATTTCTTTTGCGCAAGTAATAAAATAAATATTTTTTTAATAATAACAAAAAAATTTCCTGAACTGGGTTGCCATATTTTTAAATTTCTTTTTAAATAAGAAACAATAGCTGTTAGTTTCCCAAAATTGTATGCAGTTTAGGTGTAGTTTTTACGATATCAAATAGGGTTGCCACACTCATGCAGAATATTATTGATTACAAATCTTTTTTTCTGAACAAAGACGCTACATCTAAGCAAGTAAATAAAAATGTTATAAATAAGAGATAGTCTTTAATCGCTATTAGCTTCCAGAGAGTTAATGCAACCTAAGTATAATTAATATAATATGGAAAAGTGTTGCCACCCATAAATAGTATATTAAAGTAAATATAAATATCGAAAACAAATTATTTTTATTCTATTTTCAATGCTTTTGCAAATAACAAAATATATAATTTTTGATGTTACCCAAAAATCTTAAATAGAGTTGCCATATATTTTATAAAATATTTATTAACAAAAAAAAATTTAATAATTTTAATCATTGGTTGTCCAAAATTTTATGCATTTTAAGAGTACCTATTATGTTAAAAAGTAGGGTTGCCATATTATAATAACATATTAGCGAGAATATCACCAGAAGGCCTTTAATAACGTCAATTTGTAATATATCTGTATATAAGTACAATTTTATTCTGAGTCAAATATAATCTAATCATGCAGCTGAAATCAACTAATTTACAATTTTTCTCTCAACACTGTTTGAAGACACTGCGAGTTTCCTAACTCCCTCTCTGTTGCTCGTAATTTACATCTCAATAAACTTACCAACAAAGAGGTTCCAGTGACATTCAGAGAATTGCCACTTCATTTCTAACGCATGTATAAGTACCTATTTATAACAACAACAACATTTAAACAGCAAAATTCGACGGCACAAACAACAAACATTTAATCGTGCCTTGACAAACGAATGTGTCTTCACAGCCTTGAGTGTGCGCGCACGTTGAATTTAACTGTTAGAAGGACTAATTCGGCGATGCGGAACCCAAGCAATCGCTTCAGTCAAACACTGCCAGCGTTTATGGAACACTAAACTTATTTATGTGGTTTAGAGCGCGAGCGAAAGCAGATGTTTGGCAAAGTGATAAGTAGCCCGAAGTTGTGACAGATTCGCACAGCCGATTAATCCTACTTGGACATGCTGTATGTGTGTGTTTATTATGAACAGCTTGAGCTTAACAGCCGACATTGAAATACAATACATACATATACACAACATAACTTTATAATTAATTTGTTTCGACAAATTCATAAAAAATATGAAAACCTCTGAATCTATCTGTATAGGGTTGAGACAATAGTGATATATTTTTCTCATCTAGGCTTTAAGAGCATTAGAGTGTTCGTCTAGTAAGTTTTCCATGAATTTTTTTATACCTAAGACGTAACTAACGGGTGATTTTTTTGAGGTTAGGATTTTCATGCATTAGTATTTGACAGATCACGTGGGATTTCAGACATGGTGTCAAAGAGAAAGATGCTCAGTATGCTTTGACATTTCATCATGAATAGACTTACTAACGAGCAACGCTTGCAAATCATTGAATTTTATTACCAAAATCAGTGTTCGGTTCGAAATGTGTTTCGCGCTTTAATTTTGTTCAGCGATGAGGCTCATTTCTGGTTGAATGGCTACGTAAATAAGCAAAATTGCCGCATTTGGGGTGAAGAGCAACCAGAAGCCGTTCAAGAACTGCCCATGCATCCCGAAAAATGCACTGTTTGGTGTGGTTTTGTACGCTGGTGGAATCATTGGACCGTATTTTTTCAAAGATGCTGTTGGACGCAACGTTACGGTGAATGGCGATCGCTATCGTTCGATGCTAACAAACTTTTTGTTGCCAAAAATGGAAGAACTGAACTTGGTTGACATGTGGTTTCAACAAGATGGCGCTACATGCCACACAGGCTCGCGATTCTATGGCCATTTTTGAGGGAAAACTTCGGACAACAATTCATCTCAAGAAATGGACCCGTAAGTTGGCCACCAAGATCATGCGATTTAACGCCTTTAGACTATTTTTTGTGGGCTACGTCAAGTCTAAAGTCTACAGAAATAAGCCAGCAACTATTTCCAGCTTTGGAAGACAACATTTCCGAAGAAATTCGGGCTATTTCCGGCCGAAATGCTCGAAAAAGTTGCCCAAAATTGGACTTTCCGAATGGACCACCTAAGACGCAGCCGCGGTCAACATTTAAATGAAAAAAAAAAAAAAAAAAATTTTATGCGTTTTTTTTTTTAAAAAAGTTATCAAGCTCTTAAAAATCACCCTTTATATTTTTCTCATCTAGGCTTTAAGAGCATTAGTGATGCTGGTCTAGTAAGGTTTCCACGAATTTTTTTTATACCTAAGAGGTAACTATAAAGCATATGTATAGTTATATGGGTCTAGAGCAAGTTTTTATCCAACTTTATTCATTATAAGCACAATTATGCACCGTTATAAGAAGATAAACTATAAAGATAACTAACAGATTGACCAATATATGCTTTATAACGTCACCTGGTAGTTCGAAATTCTTTATATTAGGTATATGAGGGCTAAAGGAGGTATTTAGCCGATTCAAGCCATTTTTAGTACACAAACTAGTCCCAATCAGGTAAGGATTCTCTCTGAATTTCAATTTAAAATCCAATACTTTGACAAATATTTTCGCTAAAAAGTCAACCACAGGTACTGGTTTTCGGTATACAGGGGCTTGAATACATTTTGTTGGATTCGGACAATTTTTTGCCTTAAAGTGGTATACTTTAAAGGCATTATTTGTGCAAAGCTTTATTTTAATTGGTTTTTGATTTGTGCATTCGGAAAGAAAGTTTCAAAATGCATTTAAATTTGTGGTAAATAGGAAGTAGGCGTGGCTGTAGTTCGATTTTGCCCCAATGAAACTTATACGAGTGCAGGCCAACACCTACTTTTTCAAAATTTCTTTTATTTAAAATGTGCCACCCTTGGCTCAAATGAATTTCCCATTAGTGACCCGAAACTGGAATGTAACTCAAAGTTAATTAAATACTAAATGTTGCACTGACATACATATCCGTTAGCAATAATTTATACATGAAATGAAAACCTTTTCAACAAAAGGATTAAAATCTTGAAATTTTTGGGTAAATTATACTTAATCAGCTAATTCCACTAGAGGTCATTTGTGATAATCCTTACATCTTCGCAATACCAGAAATTTGAAGGATTCATATTTTACTTTTTTCTTGTATTTGTACTTTTTTTATTTTTACTTATTTTTTATATATTTATTTTGTATCTTTTTAATTTTATTATTTTTTATTCTTTTATGACGTAAATCTACGAGCACTTAAAAACTTAGCGCGCACATGTAAAATATTTATGCAGAAATTTGCCGTTATTATTTACGTTTACCGACCCAATAAAATATTTTTCACTTTTACTACTTTGTTGACCCCCAACAAAGAAGGAAGCACCGAAGGGATTGGGCTGAAATTGTCAAAACAAACAAAAAGTTGGAGGAGAAAAAAGAAAATAAATTAAAAACACATTTTGTTTAAGTTGACCCACATAAAGTAGTAACAGTTTAAGACCCTTAGGGGCCGCGCTACACACACACGCATATACTACTCATTATATACACACACACACACACAAATAGTTGGCGCATAACTCGTTGTCACATAGCGATCCACAACGCTCGGGGAAGTTCTTTGCATATTTTATTTACTAAAATGACAATCGCTTGTACCAATAAAGGCATACACACACGCCTTCACACACAAATACATATGCTTCACACATACAGCTGCATAGCCACACGTGCACATGTCGAGGCGATGCCATGAATAATGAAGGCGACAAAGGAAAGCCGGAAAAAGGGTCAATAACAAAAGCGAAATGTTTGCTTTGCATGTCGCATGTCGCTGTGCGCGTATGTGTCGGTGTGTGTGTGAGCGTGGATACACAAGTGCCTTGACAGTGATTTTTAATAAGTCTCGGCCACAGGCGGTTGCGACGACAGCCATCGACTGGGCAAGGCAGGCATATTGCCGTGGCCCTTTTCCGCTTTCACTTGAGCCTTTTGTTGTCTTTTGTCTCCGTGGGACGCAGGCCATGCTGGCGGACACCACATCGGTGGACGGGCGTTGGTAACTGGCTGCGTGAAAGTGCGAACGTGGAAAAGTGTTTATGCTAAGATTGCCATCACGTAAGCAAACGGTCAATCGATGTGCTCGACCATTTCGTTTTTCTACTAACGGCGGTGATTGAAAGTGATTTGCAGTTTCCTTAATATTGTTGTTGTTTTTAGCGCGTCTGAGAACGGACACAATCTTAAATTTTGTTATCGAATCCCAAA
Source organism: Bactrocera dorsalis (assembly GCF_023373825.1). Lineage (NCBI taxonomy): Eukaryota > Metazoa > Arthropoda > Insecta > Diptera > Tephritidae > Bactrocera > Bactrocera dorsalis. Next base: position 15,340,669 of record NC_064304.1, on the reverse strand, counting down.
AAGAAAAGAAATCGTTACATTTTGTTCTTTTGTTCTCTTCCTGTGTATGTGTGGGTGTGTGCTTGTATAGCTTTCGTATAAAAAATCAGTCCTCAGCCCATTTTTTTCACATCTCTCAATGGCGTGTGACCTGACAATGTTGTGCAAATATTGCGAAAATTGTTTTAAATATTGCTCTGAAAATGAAATATTGTAATGGAAATTTCCGTAACGGTGCGTAAAGACTGTTAGCTATTAACCACAGACACGCCTACATACAGAATTTGATTTATGTTTTTGTTAAGAGCCGTCATAGAAGCCCCTGCTGGAAAGCTTTAAAGCGGTAGATGAAGAAATATCCTCTGGACATGTGAATCCAATAAAAATAAATATTAAAAGTGTGTGAGAGAGTAAGTGAGAGGGAGAGACTTAAAATTGTCGATGTAATAATCTATCGGAAATCTCAATTCTACATATGTAGGTCTAAATTATATCTCTTGTAAAAATTCGTCTTCTTCTTGGGCACTACAACCGCGTTTTGGTCTGGGTCGAGAACACAAAACTTCGACAGTTTCTTTTATCCTTTGCAAGGTCACGCCAGTCACCCAAGTGTTTACAGGTCGTTATGTACTTGGTCCTTCCATTGAATGCATGGGCGCACTTGCTTTCATGTCCACGCATGGATATCTAATCGAAGAAGCCATTCGCTGGAGCATCATTGTCCATGCAAACGAAATTCGTTCGATTTTTAAGCGCTTGGTTATATTTATATCGCTATATCGATAACCGATAAAATTTTTTTGATATTTTTTATTCCATATTCATATTCGATACATAATATTTTTCTTCTCTCAAAATATAAATTTCCTACTGGGTTGCTGTGCGTAAAACTCTTAACAGTTACTTTCGATACATTTTCAATTAATTTCTTCTGTTTGTGCTATTTTTCAGCAGCATGTTGTGCAAATATATAGAAATTAAGTGATTTTTCCTTTCGTTGCCGAATTCCACTTTCGAATTCGAATTGGAATTAAATGCGTTAGTTATTACTTTTTGTTGCAATTATTTAGCACTCGTGTTGGAATTCAATTCAATATTGCCGTTATTTGCCGATACCGTTGCTTAGTTGTTTGAGTGTGTTGTTGCTATTACGCCTTAAGCTGTCAGGCCTGTGCAAATTATTGATGAGGCAGCAAAAGAGAGCAACAGAATTCGAACATAAGCTTCGACGCCACTAAATATGCAATATTGGACGGTGTTTAAATTTCAAAAGCACCAACAAACACACACATATGCACATTTACAATTGCACGAATTTGCCACAAAATAGCACTGTTGCATAGTTCCACATTCGAAACGCAACAAACAACGACACACACGCACACATACACTCAGGGAATGTAAAATAAATACATGCATGTGGCAGCACAAAAAATAACAGACTATTAAACAAATAAATAAATAGTTGAGAATACAGTTGCTTGCAATTGCTGGAGTTGGTCAGGCGCTTAGAGAGGCTTGGAGGGGCTAGGAGTGCGCGCAAAGTGTGATGGTGACTCTGCCTTGTTGTCGGTTTAGTTTCGACTGTTTATTTCTGCATTTGCAGCAGCTTATTGTGCAGTAGTTGCTACGTTTCTTCATGTTGCATGCCACATTTTGTTGCACATGTGCGTGTGTGTGTGTGTGTCTTGCGTGTGCACATCTACGCTTCGGTGATTCGGCCTCGCGGTTGTTGCCTTCCATTTGCTCAGCTCCTTGTGGCGCTAGAAAATAGAATACTGTGCTGCCGCAGCCGTTGCACGTGTGTTGGCGCGAAAAGCGAACTGCAAGTGGAGCATTAAATTCGGATATATTTCTATGTGCCAAACGAACTGCAGTACAACTGCTGGCATTCGCAATAAAACTATCAACAAGAACAAGCACAACAACATCATCGACATGCAGTGTGCCAGCAGCGTCGACACACAATGCGGTGCGGCAGTGGCAGTGGCAGCGCCAGCAAACCTACGGAGAGTCATTTGCATTTAAATTATGCGCAATTTTCTCATTTCGGCATTTTAAGTATGAAAAATTGAGCTGACCCCCAGCTCCATTGGCAATGACAAACAAGAATTCAAATGAGAAATACACCGAATGCAAGCAACACTCCGAAAAGTAGTGATAAAAAATGCTAAAAACAGAAACAACAACAAAACTAAATAACTGTAAAAACTAGTTTGGCCAAAATATTTGCAACATCAAGTAGGTGCATTAAAATGTAGATCGCTTCGGAATGTCTGCGCTATTCTAGCGGGGAGAAATGAGCTCAGGAATTTTAATACATTCAACGAAAGATTAGGCAAAAAATTTAGGTGTACAATGTAGAGTATAACGGAAACTGCAAATAACTTTTTAGTTAAATTAAAACTTTTTATTATTTAAATTAAGAGTATAACAGTTAAAACAGTTTTGAAGAATTATGCCATCTATAATGTTTCCTAGCAGTATTGACTGTAATTATTATTATTATATTCAAATATTTTAATAATTTATTTATGATAACACTAGATAAAGTCAATTGAAGGACTCACATATACCTACATATATGGTATGTTAACCCAACGATTACTGTTGGTCCGAAAAGGTCGGATCCTCTTGGAACTTTTCAAGAGCCCATAGAGTGAAGCGATTTTTCTTGGAAGGTATAGCGACTTCAGTTCTTGTACAAGCTGTATTTTGTACGCTTTCAATTAAAGATCTGGATGTAAAATGCGCCAAGTCGTTCCATACGTAAGTCCGAGTTGCTGCGAACAGTGCCGAATCAACTCTTCACGGTCTTCGTGTACACTTCACGGCTATGGCTGCCTATTGGGTCGAATTTCAACCAAAAATGAATGCTAGGTCTTAAGATGGGTGATGCTGTTGCGAATACTACGCTCAGGAGGATTGTTTATTATAAGTTGAGCAAAGCGCGCGAAACACATTCATTACAGATGTGAATGGCCGTATGTTCAGGCGTAATTTTTGCCATGATGAAATGCAAAACAATACTGAAGCTTGACGCGACTCACCCGAGATCTTTCAAAAAAAAAAAAGACTATTAAAAGTACCTCTACTTGGACCACCCATTTAAATTATTACATATGCGACAGAATAGTTCGTTTATTTGAAAATTTGAGCTACAAGATTTCAACAGTAAGAGTCTTAACTGCCGGTGTACCAGGATATTAATTTTAACTATAGACAAGAGAAAAGAACTGCAGACATTTATTAAAACCTAAAGCTTTAATGGCATTTTCCAGGAATTCATATGTGGCATTCATTGCAGTCGTTACGCAAAAGAAAAACAAGAATTATTTCATCTAACTTCTACCACAATTTAATTTTCCATCACTTATGCTTATTGCTAGTCTAGTCCCCAGTCTCACCAAGTGTTAATTTAAGTTTTTTGTTAATTACTATGATTCCAGCAACTTCTTTGTCCGTCGGCAGTAATAGCATTGAGGGCAACTAAATATTTTGCAATTAAATTCACAATAAACCTTAGTTGATGCCGCATCCTTTTCACATACGTTTTGCCATTATTTTTTGTCTGTTTGTTTTTGTTGAAAAAGTTCGTTAAATCGTATTTTCTGAGAAAGCAAGGAAAAAACGCAAATTTTCACAGTCAAACAGAAACTATTCTCAAATGTGCCAGATGAGAGAACAAAATTCGAAACAGAAACTGGCAACTACCAACTGGCAAGTGGCAACTTTAGCCGTGCCACAAACAGTTGCAACATACGAACGTGCACGCGCACAAACTAAAATTGCAAAATGCGAATTGCAGAATTTTGCGCACAAAACAAAGCAAAACAACAAGAACAAAAAGTACAGTTGTGAATAATTCGTCGAGTGCGAAAAAGTTTAAACACTCAAACACCAGCAATTACAACACAAGCTTAATGCAATTTCCAACTATTTGCTTTGTTGGCTCATCATAATCATCAACGCCACAGCAACGGCGGCGGCAATTGCTGCAACAATTGCACCAGCAACAGCAACAAAAACACTAATAATATGTTGCATTACACAGCCAAGTAGCGGCATTTAAGCACTCGGGCACATAAACGACGAAGCACGGTACTCAAAGAGCGGGTGTTTGAGTGTATATGAGGGTGTGTGTGAAGATGTGAGAGTGTATTTAAGTCGGCATGTGTGTATATTCCTCTAAGCGCTTTCCATTTGCACTTAGCCCACTCGTGTGTGATGTTGATGCGGCGATGTCAGCCAGCAGTGTGCACCACACACACACACTTGCACACTCTTGTCTCGTTGCTAATCACCAAGTGACCTTTGCCATTCACCGCCTGCCTCCGACCAACCGCTGCCTCTCGGCGCTTGGCATTGTTTCTTGCAAACGGAAAAAGCGAAAACTTGCACTGCCCGCAGTCATTGCCGTCATCATTCACATCATCAACACGACAAACATCCTTGTTAACGTCAGCAACACAGCTGCAGCAGCGGCAGAGGTAGTGGCGGAGGCAAGAAAAGTATCAGAGATAGAGGCAGAGGCAGACGCAAGAATAGCGTCAGAGGAACAGAGGCGGCGGCCGGGGTAGTGGCAGCAACCAGATAATCCACGTTATATTTGCACGGGGCACTGGCAGTGGCCTCAAATGCAACCGCTGCCGTTGTCGCCACCAACATCACCACAGCGCCACGCTGCCAGCAGCTCAGCCTCACCGCAACAACTGCACTTGCGGGCTAAATGTGCCGCACAATGGCAACGCGTAGTCCCCAGGACAACGACAGCAGCTTGACTCATGTCTAACTGCAGCACAATCGCACACGTATGCACACGCACACACACACACTCACTCACACATAAATATTTGCGTAGCTAGAAAAACAGTGAAAAATCGCATATTAAAATGTGAGCGAGATATGCAAAGATGGTTGGCAAGAGCCGGTGGACTTGGCGGTGGAAGAGATGGAAAAACCGAAAAACGTTCCATTATCTGGGACAACGACGGCTTAGGCAGCAACTAGCGCCAACTACAACAACAACGAGCATAACAACAATTATGTTAGCCAGCCCGGGGTTCTTGCAACAACAAGCGTCATTTATACAATTCAGCGTGTGTTTGAGTGCTTAAATACCCAGTAAGCGCTTGTAGTGTTGGCGACGCACTCGAAAGGTCTTCAGTTTGTTTTGCGCGAAAATGCTGGAAAATGTCGGCTCTTACCGGTGTCACATGACACTCAAGTTTCATGGACAGCTTTTGTAGAGTAACGCTCACAGGTTGCAGTAGCTTGTATTAATCTCTTCTTTTTAATTAGTAAATAGCACAGATGAAAAAGAAACCGGCAAAAACTATTTGAATTGTTCGCCGGAGACTATTTGATCAAAGCTTGTATCATAAGCTCGAGTGTTCAAGAAAATAATATTTTCAAATTGAACCTTTCTGCACAGCCTCGTCCAGAATAAAGAGGTCTTGAGACTATAAAAAGTCTGTAATTTTCAAGAGGTAATTTTAAAGGTTTTCAAACTATGATTTTTGGGTTATTGGATCGATGCGGATAGTATCTCGCATATATTTTAGTTATTTATTATATATAAGAAAGATATCTTCAGATATTAAAATAGAATGCTGTATAAAAAATGTAACAAACAAGCTAAGTGGGCAAAGTCGCATGTCGTAGTGGCAGACCAGTGCAGAAGCCTTCGAAAATTACCAAAACTAAGAAATTCATAAAAGTTTGAAAGCGATTGGAAATAAAAATTTAAAACAAAAAATGAAAGGAAAAATAATTTACGGACAATTTGAGGTTGGAAAAAGGATAGGATGGGCGTGGTTAAATTTTTAAGTGTTAAAACGGCTTACCTCGAATTCCGGCAAAACTACGAGTTTCATAGAAAAAAGTTATATGTCAATGTTGTAGGTAAAAAAAAGATCTATAGCATTTCTTTTTAAACTTTTTTAACATAACCTCAAAATTTATCTGAAAAATTGAAATGACCAAACCCTAAAGTTTTCATTTATTTTATTGAAAAAAATCGTTCCATTCCAATGGGGTCTTTTTTCCATTTTTATAGCAAATTAACCATATTAATGTCTAAATTTTGCTAAAAGTCTGAAAATTAGGATTTTTTGCCATTTGAAGTCGAAATAATGTTTCTTCTTCTGTAATATTTGAAAAAATAAAATAAACAGTTTGGAACTTATGGCGGTAAGTTTAAACAAATGTTTGTGAAATATACTAATATAATGTACAAAAACGGTCTTTAAAGTGGTTCATAAACAGGGTTGTAAATTTTTTAATGAAAATATTACGGATTTAAATTTAAATTTTCAAGTTTTATTTAATTGCAATCAAATTGAATCGAATTTCTTTGAATTATCAGTAATAAAAATAATATTTTTTTTGAAAAATCCCAATGTTAAAATTAATGTTTTTAAATTTCTTTCAAGCAAAAAAAAAAAAGATTAAATTAATTCTATTGATAGTTTACAGTCATAAAATGAAAATAACATAAATAGTCTTAAACTGTGTTTCAATTTTATTAAGAATAATCTTTTATTTAAAAATTTAGTAAAATAGTAAAAAACGAAATTCGCAAGCGTCAAATAATTGAAAATTCAAAAACACAATTTTTTAGCTTTCTATTATGAACTTCGGTTTTTCATATTCATTTTTTTTATTCTTAAAGCAAGTTTTAGGATTAAAATACCTCTTAATTTTTCAAATCCATATTTTGCGTCAGATGTTTCAATTTTATGTTAAATTAAATTTTCGAAATTAGGATAAAAATAATAATTCAAATGTCAACTAAATTATCT